>NW_011505353.1:0-3677 GCF_000495115.2 Populus euphratica | reverse complement strand
AGTGACAATGCAAAAACTTCACAACCACAGTTTCAAGCACACCATAATTTCCAAAATTGTCATGGATATGCACCTCCTTATGCTCCACCTCCTAGAAGAAATCTTGAGGAAACATTGCATGCATTCATTGAAAAGCAAGAGACAATCAATACTCAACTTGCTCAAAACATGATAGATTTTAAAGATACTCTTGCAAAATTAACATCTGCTGTCAGTTTCCAAGAGAAAGGTAAGTTTCCATCTCAACCACAACAAAATCCCAAGGGGCAATAGAATGCAAATGCAAGTAGTTCTGGAAACCAACACATGGATCAAGTCAAATCAGTCACTACTCTGCACAGTGGTAAGGTTATTGAAAAACCATCTCTTGAACCTTATGAGAAAGATGATGAGTCAATCTCTGAGGGTAAGGAAGGGGATGAATCTGAAAATTGCAAAGAAAAGACTGATTCTCCGCCAGCACTTCCATTTCCTCAAGTCATGACCAAACAAAGGAAAGTCAATCACAACTCTGAAATTTTTGAAATTTTCAAACAGGTAAGAATCAATATACCTTTGCTGGATGCTATTAAACAGGTTCCTTCCTATGCTAAATTTTTGAAAGATCTATGCATTGTGAAGAGGAAACTGAATGTGAAAAAGAAAGCCTTTCTAGCCGAACAAGTAAGTGCTATTCTTCAAAATAATAATGCTTTGAAATATAAAGACCCTAGTTGTCCTACAATTTCTTGCTTTATTGGAGAGCATAAAATTGAAAGAGCCTTACTTGATCTTGGAGCTAGTGTGAATTTACTTCCATATTCAGTTTTTCAGAGTCTCAATCTAGGTGAGTTAAAACCAACTTCTATATCTCTTTTACTTGCCGATAGATCTGTAAAAGTGCCTAGAGGAATAATTGAAGATGTGTTAGTACAAGTCGATAAATTCATTTATCCTGTGGATTTTATTGTCTTGGACACAGAACCTATTGAAGCATGTAATTCATTTCCTGTTATTTTAGGATGTCCGTTTCTTGCAACCTCTAACGCATTGATTAATTGTAGGAATGGATTGATGAAGCTATCATTTGGAAACATGACATTGGAGATGAATATTTTCAACATTTGCAAGCAACCTGGAGATGATAATGATTTACAAGAAGTAGATCATATTGATGAATTAGTTTATGATCAACTTGAATCTACTTTAAGTAAAAATGAGTTAGATGAATCTGAAGATTTGCAAATGATTTATTCTAAGGAAGAAATCATGGATGAAACAAGCACCGAAAATGTTGATGCGAATCTTTTGTCAACAGTGACAATAGATTCGACATCTGACATCACACCAATCGATGATTACTTTCCTAACGAATCCTTACTTTCTCTTAGTCCAATGCCTTGGTATGATAAAAATATTAATTTTCTTGCTTTAGGAGATTTGCCAGCTGATTGGAGTAATCAAGACAAAGAAAAGTTTTTGAATGAAGTGAAGAATTTTTATTGTGATGACCCTAACTTATTCAAATATTGTCCTGATCAAATATTTCAAAGATTCATTCCCGACAATGAGGTAAGTAGTGTCATTAAACTTTGTCATTCTGAAGCATGTGGAAGTTATTTCTCGTCAAAAAAGACAGCTACAAAAATCTTTCAAAATGGATTTTATTGGCCCACCATGTTCAAGGACGCGCATGTATTCTGCAAAACTTGTGAAAATTGTCAAAAGATTGATACTGGTCAAAAAGTTTTGTTTTATAATTCTCAACTATATTCATTACCTAGAGAGCTAAGATCAAGATGGAGCAATCCTTATGGGGCTTGTGATATTGAGAATTCAATGAATGACAATGATTTTAAGGAAAATGGACATCATTTGAAAGCTTACTTTGATAAGTTTCCTAGTGAAAATGAATCAACTGGTTGGAATGATCTTGTAGATAAAGGTTGATTATTTTGTTTTTCGCACATTGTTTTTATGTTTCTTTTTGAGTGATTTTTGCTAGTTTCTCTCACCCCGGTTGAATGGCGGACAACGGTACTCCATGACTTAAGTCGGTTCTTTCAGTTTCTCATAATAACTGATATCTGTGTATATATTTGTGCAATTCTTTGAATCTCTCTTCCAATTCTCATTTGAAAATGGACACTAATCTTGAAAAATTGAAAAAGTATTTTCCCGCTCTGCCTCAGAATACGATTACAAAAATTTACCGTGCTAGATGTGCAAGATTGAGATTGTTAATGAATCATGGAATTCCTGAAGATATTCGCTGGTTGATTGAAGCAAAGGTCCGATTATCAGGTGAGTCCTCTAATTTCTTTATTTCACACATGCCTGGAATAGGTAAAAGCACTTTTGCAAAGAAGCGTCGTGCAAAACGACTAGGAGTCTGTCATCGATGTGCTAGATGGACTTGTAATACACAATGTCATTCTTTAGGAATGGTATCTATAAACCGTGAAGATAAAATACAATTAATTAAGGATGGCCTGAGTAAGGAGTCTTTAGATAATCTTCTATTGACTCTTGAGACGCATCCTAGTGGAGATGTGCATCGTGCAATTCATGATTTATGGCCACTATTTCATAAAGAACATGATCGACTTAGTCTTGGGAATCTGACTAAAAAAGACCCTGTTTGCCAATTTTTAAGAAAACTGGATGGGAAGCCTATCCTCGACCCATAGTGCTAGCTGAGAGAAAGATTCATTTAGTGTATGGGGGAGGCAGTCTTGGGTTAATGGGAGGTGTGTCAATAACTGCATTTTTAGGAGGTAGTCAAGTTTTGGGGGTCGTCCCCGAAGCTTTAGCACAAGGGGACATCATTGGAAAAACAATTGGAGAGGAACTTCAGGTCTCCACAATGTCGGCTCGAATGAATGCAATGTTTAACCATGCTGATGCTTTCATTGCTTTACCAGGTGGTCTAGGCACATTGGAAGAGATCTTTCATATTTCCTCTTGGGCTCAATTGCACATTCACCATAAACCCATTGGTTTGTTAAATGTTAATGGTTATTATGATAAGTTGTTGTCTTTTCTTGATCATGCTGTGGAACAGCAATTTTTAACATCTTCTGCACGACAAATCATAATCTCTGCTACTACTGCTGAACAATTGATTGACCAACTACAATCTTTCATTCCTGTGATTGATCCTTCCATGAGTCGCATAAATTGGTCATCTAAGGAAAGCCGTAAAAAGCTTAGATTGGATTTGAGCCTTCATTTGTGAATTTTTGTGTCTTTTGGTTTTATTATTCTGTTTTGTTATTTCTTATTTTTGTTTCAGTGTGTTTCAGGTTTTGTCAGTGTTCGTTATTTCAGGTGATATCTTCTATACTCTATCTTTCTACCTTAGAACATTGAGGACAATGTCTCGTTTTGGTTGGGGGGAGAGGGTAGTAGTTGATAAAAAAAAAAATTGTTTTTCATTTCATAAAGCATGTGCATAATTGTTGTTACTAGGATGGCAGAGTAAAGGAGTTCTTTTGTTAAAGTGACTCTTGAGACGCATCTTAGTAATCATTCTTAACAAGGTCTATTATAATACTTCCTGAAATATTCAGATTTACAAACTCTCGCATTGTTATCACTTAATTCTGCTCACATACTTATTTAACATGTATTCTTAAACCTTAATTTACACACACACACACACACTTTAACATATGATTCTGGGTTGCATATTGGAT
>NW_011505352.1:0-3678 GCF_000495115.2 Populus euphratica | reverse complement strand
ACAAACTTAATTGACAATGCCAAGCCATTAATTTTTATTAATTTTCAAAATTAATGTGGCATCTATACCATCAAGCAATCCTCTTACAAATAATAGTGGCAATAAAAAAAATCTAACTTCTAAAATCAAAGAGTGAAAAAGAAAATAAAACAACTAAAATATTACAATTGATATCCAAGAAACCATGAGAAAATAATAATAATAATAATAATAATAATAATAATAATAATGAGATTATATATTTATAACTCTTTTGATTGGATTATACGCATACTTTTCTTAATAATGAGATTATATACCTAATTTAATATCATTGTAGATAACGTTAATTGCCTTCATAATTTTTTCTTGACCTTTACCATCAATATCTTGAATACATAAATAAAAAATAACATGAGAAAATATATACTGTGGTGATCGTATTTTAATACCAATCGTGGGGTGATTATTTTGCCACGTCCTTAGTTTATAGCAATGCCAAATTCCAAACGAAGTGTTAAAGTCGTTAATTATCAATACTTTAGGGAGATAAATGCAATACATATAAATCCAGGGATCATTGCATAGCGAAATTTCAAATTAAATATGGTATAATTATTCACTCGTATCAAAACCATCCAAAGATCATTCCATACAGGAACTCCACTTAACACGTGTACAGTGATCAATCACCAGGCAAGCACACTCCTTTAAAGCAAAAATAATAATGTAGTTATTTAATATTTTAAAAAATAAGGAAAACAATTATAACTGGCTAAGGCATCTTTATTGTCAAATATGCCACCACTAGGGAATTTTTTATTGTGATTTTAGTGATCTTGAGTTGTTGAAGAAACAAATGTTTTTTTAGTAATATACTATTCATAGATCATGTTTTTATTATATTTATATTCTATTTATCATTTATAAAATGAAAAATTTAGATATATATATATATATATATATAATTTCAAGTATTTATTTTGATTTTCATTATCCAAATATTATTATTTATTATTTTATATACAGACATTATATTAGATTAAAAACTATAAATATTCTCTACATGTGTGTACATCATTAATTTCATAGATTCAAATGCAATATTGTTGTTCGGTAAAAATATTACTTTACTTTTAAAAAAACTTTAAGATAATAAATTTTTTTAAAAAAAATGTTGGGATAATGACAAATTAAATCTATCTTGTTCTCCATGTGATTCTAGTCATAAACTTTATTGAGTTTAATAATTTTTTATGAATTATTTTTATTTAATTATATGATAAAAATAAATGCTCACAAAATTAAATACCAACTTAAAAATAGACACTTATTTAAGACAATTATCCTTATAGAAAGTAAAGAAAAATCAATCATGCAATTTATTTCTCAACCAATTCAATATTAAGGAATAAAATAAAAAAACAATTAAAAGACAAAAAAAAAAGTATATTCCATTGTTGGGCAAACTTGACAAACTTGTGAATCGGATAACCCGAGTTAGTATGTCAAATATGCGAACTGAGTTATGAACTCTACTGGGATTATAATTTTTTTTAAAATTATTATTTTATTTAAGTATATAATAACAAAAATAAACAATTGTGAAATTAAATATCAATTTAATACCGAAATTATTATTTTTTTGAGACTATAATAACCTTAATTAAAAGATGAAAAGAGATTAATTTTAAAACTAAATTTTGAATTAATCCAATATCTAAGGATTAAAACAATACTTAAATTTCTTAAACTCACAAACCAAGTTAACTAGCTAAATTTGAAAATGAATCTATGAATTATATAAAATTTAATAACATAATTTTTCTTCATAATTAACATAAAAAGACAAAGTAATAGTGTAGATCATGATATATTTGAGATTTGATATTATTCATGTGGGTAAATATTAGAATGCTTGATATATATATCCTAGCTATGTAATAAATTAGGTCAAAGAAACGTCTTTTGGGAATGGGTACAAAGTTAAGTCTGATCTTATTGCTGGTCAATATTTCGCAAGTTAGGTTAACGCAAGAGTTCTAGAGAATTTTGTAACTACAAAGAGGTGTATTAATTTGATTTCTAATTTATAAACATCAATACGAATGATAAATTGTGAACTGAAGCAAGATTTATAACATGTACATGAAATTATATAATATGTTAAAAGTGTTCAGTATTCTTATTACTGTTTACATAGACATAAAATATTATAAATTGCAACAATATAATAACAACTTAACCCTTAACACAAAGAATTACAAGGATAGCAAATAAAAGATAAGGTTATCTTTTCATTAGGGTGCATTTAGTATTGAAGAGATGATTGAGGAGAGAAATATCAACACAAGTTTGATGGGGATGCAAGTCATGGAGAGCAGGCACCTGATGTAGGCATTGTCCATGTAAAGACAACTGATACTTTTGCTGCTTGGTTGGCTATGACAACCCAAATGCTATGTGACACTTGAGCAAACAGGAGCACCATATGGCCCATAAGTAGCCTTGCCCTTGCTCAAACCAAACCTGAGAGCCACCCGGCACTTGGGTTTTGATAAAAAACTTAATTGTTTTTAGTAAACTTAAAGTTGAGTCTAGAGGTGTCCACGATCATCCCTAAGTGGGGTTGAACGCGTTCATGTCCAACTTCAAGGTGAATAAATTTTTTTTTTTTTAATATTGAACTGGTTAAAAATTTAATTTTAATTTTTTCTATTTTTTTTTCAAAATTGCTCTTTTTATAATTATTTTTTTCCATACTGAGCTGGTTGAAAATTTAGATTTATAGGTTTTTTTAAAAAAAACACTACATGATTTTTTTGTTATAATTTTTATAAAAAAATATAATTTTTTTATAAATCTATGATAACGAACAAGCATGTCATAAATCCGCAATGACACGCAGCCATGGCAACTAATACATTCTATTTCATGTGGGTACCATGACAGATTTTGTCTCTCTCTTTATTTTTCTTAAAATTTTTACAAAATAATAATTATAAGTAATTTTTAAAATAAAATAAAAAAGATCACCTATGAATAATAAATCATGGCCAATCATGTTTTAACGCTTAGATTCATTAAACAATACAAGATTATCTTATAATTTTATATATATATATTTTAATTTTTAATATTAGCATATCAAAACTATTACAAAATATTAAAAAAATATTAAATTTATATTTTTTTCAAGTGAAATAGATATAAAAATAAAAGTTATTACACTCGTAAATACTCGTAAAATTAGAAAATCTGAATTTTCACTCAGAAAATTGCATTTTCTATCCTGGGTAGAGTATGTGCATTTTGTATAACTACATTTGTGTGGTCAGGGTATTCCACTTCCAACAAGCCCCTGTACCTTGACAGCAGATCCAGGGAGTAAAAAAAGAAGAAAAAACTATTGGTTGTATATTTATTATTATTATTATTATGTTTAATGATTTTGAAATAGGGCCAAATCAAGAACATGGAAGTGCAACCATTTTTTTTTTTTTTTTATTATTATATATAGCCTCGCAAGTACTGAATCTTGAATCTTTAACTGACATGTCGGCTAAGTTGAAACCATCGATATGTTAAGAACATGGTTGTTAAACTTAGCGCGACATGACGGGTCGATTCAAAAATTTAGGATCCAAAACCTAAACGGGGATGGGCTTTCAAATAAAAGCAGTTGACCCGCAAGTTAAA
>NW_011505350.1:0-3680 GCF_000495115.2 Populus euphratica | reverse complement strand
TATTTATTTTTTTATTATTTAGTTGATTATCAATCCTTTTTAAAGTTTATTATATAAATAATAGAAGAATATTTTATTTTTTAATGTAGGATTTAAAGTTTTTTAATATATTTATATATATATAATGTTAAAAAAAAATATTTTTTTAATATAGAATTTAAAACTCTTTAGTATATATATTCAATGTTCACAAGAAAAAAATTATATTTTTATAATGTGAAATAAAAAAATATTTTTAATTTAAATACTTCAACTTAAAAAAATAATATATTAATATATATTTTTAATATAAAATAAAAGAAATTTTAATTTTTTTTAAATTTATTATTTATAACATGTTTAGCTTTTATTTTTATAAATTATTTTTTAATTTTTTATATAAAATATTAAAATTTAAAATATTTTTAAAAAATTAAATTAATTTAAATTAATCTAAATTAACCCATGCAACCTAAAACCTAATTTCTTAATCGGTTCCATATTCAAATCGGCGCGTATGGTAACTATGGTTTGAAGGAAGTTTTCTTGGGATAATTGCGAAAATATCAAAATAAATCTTTTATATTAAAAATCCAAAATCTAACTCTCGTGATAGACACGCAACACCCATGTGGGAGTTGCATGTGGCGCCCCTTGGCCAAGAAGTCTCTTTCCAGCAGCCTCCGTCCAGTTCTATCAAGTACTGAAGGGTCAATTTCAAACCCCTATGTGTTGATTTATTTGTTTGGTCTCTAATATTTTGATTTTCTACTTGCATGTGTGTTCTTGCTTTATTAGTTGATGCTTTTAAGTGAGATTTGTTAGGTTTTGTGTGTTATTATGTGTGGATGTATTTTTATAAGATTCGTTTGTATGAATTAAATGATTTTTGTGATATATATAAATTCTATGTTTATAATTAACTATTTTTTTTTATCATGTAGAGAAAAATAGTTAATTATAAACATAGAAATTATATATATATATATATATAATGTTTTTTCTCTATTAACACCATCCCATTAATACACAAATTATTACATTTATCTATTCTTCGCAAAACAATCCATGGTTGACCATAAGGTTTATTTTGTTTCCATAATCCAATCTTTAATTATTTATAAATTGTCATTAAACATGTTAAAATAACTCAATTTATTAATTATAAACCATTATCACAATTCTTTTAATTTTTGTGCATTTACCCTAATTCTCAATATATATACTAACAAGAAAATCAATTAAATTTTGATAATTTATTTAATCTAATTCTAACCATCATCAACACATTTTTATATGCTAAATACATACAATAATTAAACATTCATTTTAGTTCCATAATTTCCTCACTTTTTATTTATTACAGGTAACCCTAATTTAACCAAAACACAAAATTCTTTTTTTTTTATTCACTTATTATTTGAGTCATTCATAATCTACTCTATCCGAATTACATCATTTCACCGTAATTTCACAATTCTCTTAATTTTCATCCAAAATTCCTAATTCAAATTTAAGAATTTCACATAAAAATTCATTTATCTCTACTCAAACTTGCATAATTGAGTTTAGAAATCTTTACTCAATAATCACGTGAACTTCAAATGCTAATCAATACAAAAATAAAAATAAAAAATACCCTTTCTCCTTTTTTTTTGCTCACTTTATCATGATTTCTCTCTCTAACTTCCTATTCTCTCACTTGATTTCCCCTTTTAAAATTATTATGTTTAAACTCTGATCCTCTCAAGTAAAAACCAAGAAAGATGAAGAACTCTCTCTCTTTTTTTCTTCCAACAAAAACTTCTAAAATAATTTTTTTTATTAATATAAGTGTTCAAACTAGTTTGTGCATAACTTGATTAATCCCACAAATCCTAAAGTTAATGATCATATAAGCCTTCAATAATTAATATATTAGTAACCATAGAGCTCAAACTTAAGATCACATAGAGAGCAGACATTTAAGTCCTAAGCTGTTATTAAAGTAATTTATTCATGCATGATATAATCATTTTCACATACTTTAAGTAATTTCATGATTCGAAAACATTATTCCCTTCACAACTCACTGATTAGGTCAAATATTATATGTTTGTACTTGCATCTCAAGCTGTTACCATGCAATCAAGCACAATTTTTAAATATTTTTTTTTCTTTAAAAAATCAAGATTTATTATTTATTTAGATTTATTTAAAGTTGAATTCTTTTTTTATTCAACTAAGAAATTAAACTCAACTTGTAGCTTTAACATAATGACATGCTTAATTTTGTGTGGAGTGAAGGTATCTTTTTTGATTTTGATGCTAAATTATCTTAATTATACCCTTCAACATGTTTTTTTTATGTTTTAAAAGTATTTTTAAATAAATTTATTTTTTTATTTATTTTAAATTAATATGTTTATGGTTTGTTTTATATTTAGAACAGACACATATCTTGCAGCCCAAATCGTGCATTATCTAACGTCGTTATCTTTATTTATCTTACTTTCAAGTTTAAACTTTGAATCTTTGTATTGTATATATTTGCTGGTGTGAAAAATGTAAATACTTTGGGGTGCAGTTTGTAGTTAGCCCTCGCATAAAATAAAAAAATAATAGAAGCTAGCAACTGCTGGTGGGCGGGTAGCATTAATAGATGCTAGCAAGGGCCAATTTCCAAGGTCGACTGCAGATCGATCCTAGCAATGCCACTGCTCCTGGACAGGTTAGTTTGGCTAATGGTGTCATTTTTGCTGGCTCCACACTTCGAAAAGGACCTATTTATGCAGTTGAAGCATAGACAGGAAAAGTTCTGTGGTCATGTCAAACTGGAGCCACTGTGTACGGTGGTGTTTCAATCGGCAATGGGTGCATTTATCTTGGTAATGGGTATGAGGTTAGCGTCGGAGCTCTTAATCCTTCATCTATGCTATTAAAAAATTATTTTAATTTAAAATTTTAATATTAATTTTTAATATAATTTTTTAAGTAAAGGTTTTTTATGCTAGAAATTTACACTGTGTGTTATTTTTATTAATTAAAATAAAATGATAAAAACATTTTAAATAATTAACTCAAACAAAAAATTTAAATTATTATATAAAATTATAAAAATAATTTTATATTACACTACATTCCATGTCTGGTGATGGCTCTGGATACAATCAAATACCTGAACATAAACGTGTTATGGTGTTCCATTTTCGTTCTTCACGACTAATTATAGCTGAAATAATTATATAAAAAAAAAAACAGCAAACAAAAGATCTCTGAAATGTCTGCAATTTAAATTTAGACATTACTTGTCCGAAAATTAATTTTTATTATACTTATGAGCGAATATGTAGTCTTTAATTCCGATGATTAAATTAAATCTCTGTTGTCGATGATGGGCTTGAGGCAATGGATTCTAACAACAGATATTAGCATATCACTTGGAGAATAAATGTACAGATATGAAGAGTATAATTCTAATGGCAATTACATAGAATTATCTTAATATCAGTATGATGGATTTTATTTTTAAGAACAAAATAAACATGTCAGGACAATGAAAGATCATTTCCCAACATGATCAAAACTCCTATAAATAGATAATAAATTGTAACTCAATTATTGCCATTATTATTGTTCATCCTGTGATATTTTAAGTTTATATTGTAATTATTAAACTCAATTTAATAAATTAATTTAAAAAACTTATAACTTAGAATTTA
>NW_011505398.1:0-3612 GCF_000495115.2 Populus euphratica | reverse complement strand
CAATTATTAAATCAATTTTGTTATTCCTTCATAAGGCCAACCTAACCTTTAGTTTTGCATTTAATATTTAAGTTGATTCTTTCTATTTATTTTTTATAATTAAGACAATTTCTCACACTTATTTAGAAGATTCTACCATCATTTCTGAATTTTCTTAATTTTTCATTCATGAACCCTAACTTGAATTTTGTTAGAAATTCCAAATCAAATAGACATACCCAACCAAATCTTTTCTAAACATCATCCTTCCAACTATACATACTAATTCATATACCATTCATAAGAAATAAAATCAATTAAACCACTTCTCTAAACTATACTAATAGTCGACCATAAGTTCCTTTTTGTTACCATGATTTATTCTTTATTTTTTCATAATTTCACATCAATAATCAATTATTTCATAATTGTTTTATCAAATTATAACAAACTACACATTTCCTTCAACATTTCTCATAAATCCTAGATGAGAAATTTAGGAATTTCTCTCCCCCATGCATCATCACTAAATTAATAAGAATTAAATGGTTTAAGATGCTTTACCAAGCAACTTTGATACCAATTTGTCACGTCGTTATAAAGCTCCCCTCTTGATCTTTTTTCTTCACCCAAACTTCAATTTCTTTCACTAACTTCTAGCTTCTCTCTCATAAAATCCTTTCAAATCTTGTGTTAAAGTGTTTATCCCCTACTAATCACCCCTATAATACCCTAGAACTCTTATTTTGGGCGAGATTTAAGTGTAAAGGCAAGAAAACAAAGAGAGAGCTTCATTTCTTCTCTTGTGGTAGTTGACCATAATATCTATTGAGTAAAGCTAGAATTTTATGTTTATTTATATTTTTTCCACTAGGCAAAGCTTTCTTGGTTATTTTAAATAAAACTCTCGGTTAATAGTTATAGGATCTTAAATTCACTAATTTTATCTATATTCCTTAATAGTCTTTCAATAAAATTCCTCCACCAATAATTTTATCAATAACTATTTGATAAGAATTCATACAATTTTTAACCAGAGGGTTTACTATAATTATGTTCAATTAATACCTAATTAAATCATTGTAATGATTTACATAATTTTATAAAATTTCAGTCTAAAGCTTACAAAACTAGCTCTCAAGGGCAAAATTATCTTTTCATAGGATTTGTTTGCCATTTTAGAATTGTTTAAGGGCATCTTGGTCTTTTTATATTTGTTTTTGCAAAGTTAAATTACTTTATTACCTTTAAAAGTAAAACATACTTAACTATGGGTTGGAACAATAGATTCACAATTTTGCCCTAAAAATACCCACATAAAACTAGCCTTAAAAGGCAAGTGGTCTTTTTATAGGGATAATTTTCATTCTATTATTGTTTAGGGGTACCTTAGTTTTGTAAAAAAAAAATGCACAATTAAATTATTTGATTACCCTTAAAAGCAAAACACAATTAACTATGGTCCAAGGACTTTTTTGATATTTTACTTTTTTTAAGCACAATGCATTGACTATATCACCTTTAAAATCAAAATTCTCAAAGCTTGACTACATGGACTTATTCATAATCTCACTATATTTTTTTCATAATAATTACTTGGTCCTAGGAGAAATGTGGTATTTTGATAATTAAAAACAATTAAAAAACATTGTTGATATTTGTATTGCACATGTTAGTGTGTTAATCATTTTGTCGTCTTTGGACAATGTGTGTGATTGATTTTGGTGGTCAAAACTATTATTCTGTTGTGTCATTATATTTGTTTAAGTGTTCTTTTCTTTCCTAAGCATTGCATAGTATCACTAGACCTTCAACTTGATGTTAATATTCTTCTTTTTTTTATCCTCTCCTCCTAACAATTCATGACTGACCTCTAAATTTGCAAATCAACCCTTCAAGTTTTTTTTTTAATGGATTTGGTCCCTTTTTTATTCTTATTTATTTTATTTTAAATAATTTCTAAAATCAGACTTCTTTTTCAATTTTATTATCCTTTTAATTTTTTAGTCTATCTAATTAAGTCCTTATTTTTTTAATTGTTATTTTTGTATTTGAGATAATTTTTTAATTTGATTTTTTCATAAATTTAACCCTCAATTTTTTTTCTTTGATTTTAGGCTCATTCATTTTATTTTTTTCTTTTTGTTTTTTTCTTTGGTAGATTTTTTTTATAATTTTATCTTTTAATATTAAATTGGTTAAAAATTAAGTTTTTTAATTTAATACTGGTCTATGATTTCATAAGTTAAAAACTTAAAAGATTAACTTAGGTTTAAAATATACATTTGCATCAATTACTATAGATTGAAATAGTAAATTTACCATTTTATCCTTTAAAATATTTAACACTCACCCTCCTTCAGTTATTGTGGATTATATATTTTTGAATAGATCGAGGTGACCATTATCTTTTTAACAACTTCTTTGCATAGTTAAATTACTAGAATACCCATAAAAAAAATCCTTAACTTGGGTCTAGAGTTTTTTTTTTTAATTCCACTTTTCAAAGCACAAAGTAATTGCCTTAAAATGAAGATTTTTAAAACTTAACTTTAGAGGCTTGTTCATAATCTTATATAGGTTTTTTCATTAAAATCATTTGGTTTTAGCGGCAATTTGATCATTTGGACAGTAATTTGATCTTTTCATCCCCATCAATAATAATTAAAAGAAAATTGCATGCACCAAATGTTAGTTATCCTGTCGTGTTTAAACAATAGCTTATACAAGCAAATAAATGGTCTTCCTTTGTGTTTTTTTATTCATCTTAGAGGAAATAACCTCCTTGAGTGACACATGCATGATGATTCTATGTGGTTGATGCCATTTTGATTCCCCATCTCACTCTTTCCTCTCTCATCAGCCTTGATTTGCCTATTGTCCTTAAAAAACTTGAAAGCAACTCTTCAATTTCTTTTCCCTTTAGATATAGTCCATGCCATTTTAATTTAAAATTTGTTATTTGAAAAAAAATATTTCAAATTGAAATTATTTTTAATTGCATTCTCTAATTTTTTCATATCTTAGATTTGATCTTTCATTTTTCTTTATATCAGATCTGATTCTCATTCTATATATTTTTATTTTGTATTTTCTTTTTGTTTTGATAAATCTTTTAAATTGATTTTTTTATTTTATCTTTTAATATTAAATTGGTTGTGAATTGGGCTTCTTAATTAAGCTCAAGTATGAGATTTTATGGGTTATGATTTTAGGAGATTAACATAGTTTAGAAGATTTGTTCGGGTATGCTTGATTTTTTATATTATTAAATTAGGGTTGATTTTTTATATTATTAAATTATATATTTAAATTTATTAAAATCAATCGTCTCAATAACTCGAGTTTCAGGTTTTTTTTATACTTTTTAAAATTTCATAAATTGCCTGAACTTTTTTCTTTTTATATTTGGCAAAATTTAGCCTGACCCATGGTGTTGTGGTGAACACTGATGTAAATTTATTGTGATCACTTTTTTAGGGATCTTTTTTTAAATTACTTTTTTCTATTTTCGCTCTTAAATATTTTGATATGGGTTTCATGGTTTTATCACTATCTCATATCCCATATTACAAGCTTCACAAATTAACTATATATGGCTGATCTGAATTAATTTAATATATCGTTATCTTA
>NW_011505349.1:0-3683 GCF_000495115.2 Populus euphratica | reverse complement strand
TACAATGGAGCACAAAGCCCTTGATCACTCTCCAATTATTATATTTTGAAAACAAAGATTATAGCAACAAAACCCAAAACCAACCATATCAAGGCACAACCTTGTAAGCTTTCATCTTGTCTATCCACGAAACGAATGATTTCTTGGAATTGCGAAATCCCAAAAATCCATGTTCCTTGCTCTTATTCAAACAAAGGACAGAACCCGGTATACTGAACATCAAATCTGCAAACCACCATCCCCCAACTTGCTCCAGCTTGTTAGGCAGTAGCTGGTTCTCCCTCACAATTTCCTCCCACACTGGTCCCTTGTCTTTCATCTTCTCCGCAAAGGTCACACTACTCTCCCCCTCCTCAAATCCATACTTTTCAATCCCAAACTCTTCTGCTAAAGCCGTCCACAAATGCTTCCATTTGAACAGATCCCCGTTTTGGATATTAAAAGCTTCATTTTGTGCATTAGGATCCACGCACGCCCAAATTTCATGCTCGGCGATCAGATCTGCATCAGAAGCAATTGAGTAACTATTCCATGCCTCTTTCGATCCACGAAAGATGAGCGGAACTCCCTCGTGCTTGCATATCGCAGCGTAAACAGAAATAGTCACAATCATGTTCATCAAGCTATAAGGTGAAAACCCAAATATAACACCAGGCCGGTGAACAGACCAAGTCACCCCTTCTTTCTTTGCCACTTCCTCGAACATAACATCTTCCAATGTGTAATAAAAATTGGGAAATCTTAATCTGGGCAGATCTTCCGTGAAAGGTGAATCATGAGCTTCAATCTTGCCTAATAACGCAAAGGGACCCGCATAATGCTTCCCTCCGGTTTGGAGGCAGACATGGCGGAGATTAGAAGCGTTAGGTATAACAGCCTGGAGGACGTTGCGGAGCATGAGACCGTTAATCTCACAGTTCTCCTCCTCCGTGGATTTGCTGGCCCAGGTAACATAAAAGACGTGGGTGACATCGGTGAGTTTAGAAAGCTTGGATTGGGTTTCGGCAGTATTGGAGATGTCGCACTGGATGTACTCCACCGGATGATCCTCGTTCCAGTTGGGGCGGGAACGTCGGGCGACGCCGTAGACTTTCCATGGGCCACCAGGCGTGTCTGAGAGAGGGAGAATCTCCGCCAAGCTGTTGCCAACAATCCCGGTAACACCTAGAATCAGGGCCACGCTTTGGTAACCTCTTGATGCTTCATCATCTTCGATTTTTTTCTGCAAATTGAAGAAAAATAAATGATATATACATGTGTGTGTGTGTGTGATAGATAACAGCGAGAGGGTTGTTGAATCCGTACCTTGGCAGCGCCAATAGCACCAGACCACCACCAGCTCATTTTTCTCTTTTCTTTTGATTGAATTTGAATCAGGAGGAGACAGGAAAGGATGATAGTAGATCAAATGAATCAGGAAAGCCCGAGGAGATCCTCGCTAGCTGATAACTTTTTCTGGAACTACGGTAGTGTTTTTTAAAATATTTCTGGCTTGGAAATATTTCTTTTTATTGTTAAAATTTATTTTAAAATATTAAAAAATAATTTAAAACAAAATAAAATAAATTTAAAAAAAAAACAAAACAAAAAGCACCTAACGGTCAAAGCTGTATCGTTGTTTGTTCTGCACGTGTCTTGGTCCGCTTCGATAACCGTACTAAAAGTGGTTTTTTCCATTATTATCAGACGCCACCATGACATGTGTGGCAAACTCCTGGCCTTGGGATCGCTGCAAGTCCACCGATAGCATAAATAGAATTTTCTAGTGAAAGCACAGAAGAAGAAAATATTCGATTAAATAAGTTTTTGCGTCTATTTTAATTATAGTATGTCCAAGATTTTAAATTAAGAAGATGTGTTTTCAAACCTTAATTATATATCCTCAAATTAATAAGTTGTTGCAGCATTATGGAACACATGTTCTAATAGAAAACGAAAATACATTGAGAGAGGGTGTCGTGAGCAAACCTTTTACTCCATATGGTTAGTCTATAGCAATTAAATCATCTATATTTAATGTTATTTTTAGATAATATTAACCCGTACTCAGTTTCGTTTTTCTGTAAATCAACCAAATCCTAACGCCTCTGGCGGACCAGATGATTTTGAAGTATAATGATAGTTAAATGTTTTATTTTAGTTGGTAGGTTCTTAGTTTTTTACCCGTTAAATGATACAAACTCATTTTATGTTAGCTTGATTCCTATAATAATTTTTCTATCCTTAAATTATTATCTCGGCTTACATGTTACATGTGGTTTTTTCTAAATATATAAGTGGAATATTTTATATGGTTCTTACTAATAGAAGGCCCGCTTTATGCCGCACAGTAGATTAAAAATATAATTTAATATAAAAAAAATATTTAAACACTGTTAACATGTTTAAGAATCTAGTTAGATTTAATAAGATGTTTTTATTTAATTCTATAATAATAAAAAACAGTAAATAGACCATTTTAAAAAAAAACATAATCATGATAACTATATATAAAATATGCTTGTCAAAAGAATAATCGATAAAAATAATAATTATAAAGTTTAATTATTAAACAATCTAATATTAAAATTAAAAATGAAAACAAAACGACCCCGTCCATCCGAAATTAGAATGTCATATTTGTAACATAGATAATGGAGCTATGAAAATTCAATAGAAAGAAAAAAATATATAATATTCAATTTCCAACTATTCAAATATAAGAGGGTGAAATAAAAAAATTAACAAAATAAAAACTCTAAAAAAATAAAACTGACAAATTTGAATAAATTCATCAAACCTCGTAAGTCAAATCATGTGAGCACGATAACATGATAGAAGGCAAAACATGAAAAAGTATAAGGTACACTTCTCAAACCAATTAAATGTTTGAAGAAAAAAATAATTTTTTTTTATTTTTTAAAAAATAATTATAAAAAATCTTAGATCAACCTATATTGACTTGTCAAATTTGCAAGGAACTCTCAATCTAGCCACTGTGAAGGATGAAATCAAAAAATATTTATTTTTAAAAAAATAACTAAAAAAAAATCAGAGTTCACTTAAATTAGTTTGTCAAGCTGACGACCTGAGAAAAAGATAAACTCGTATAAAAAAATAAAGAAAATTATGAAATGTAATTTCTAATAAAATTAATATTAAAAAATAAAAATAAAAAATAAAATCAATGTAAAAATATATTTAAAACACCAATGTCAACCTCGGTTAAACTTTTATTATCAACCCAATTGATTAGGTTCGTATGACGAAATCATTATATTGAAGAAAACAACAAAGATTAATTCATGATTAATCTAATATGTAATAATAAAATTTAAAAAAATATTTTTAAAAATAAAAATAAAAATAATAATTAAAAAATAAAGATCAAATTTAATAACAATTATATTTTACTCTGATTCCCAAAGTAAAAACAATTTCAGCGTTATTGTTATTCTATGTATAACATTCGGGATGTAAATATATAGTAGATTTTCAAACTATAATGGATGATCACAATTTGGATCAAAATGTAGGATGATTTATGTAATTTTCCCTAAGAAAAAAGTTAGTGATTGAAAAAATTAGGACACAAACCTTTTCTTTTAACGTGCAAACCAGTACTAATGTTAGTTCAAAAAAAGAACTTATTTAGCTAAACTCTAATTATTTTAAATTAATTAAAAAAAACAAATTGTCAAAAA
>NW_011505347.1:0-3684 GCF_000495115.2 Populus euphratica | reverse complement strand
CATATCATGACCTTTACACCTTTTCTTTAAAGTGTCTTTGCCTTTTATAGGCAGTTGCATCCTCCTTCAGCTGAGATGCTTCAAAGTGACTTTAAAATTCTCTACCACCATATAAACTATGAGAGAGATCACTGCCACTAATCACATAGAAGAGAGAGTTATGGTACATTCCTTGCAATCCTCCATCTTAGTTTTTATGTTTGGAGCTTTTACGCCTTTCTACTTAATAGCTCCACCAGCACCAACTCTCTTTGATGTCTTCACCTTTTATCATAGGTGGTCGCTTTTTATTACAAACGTTTACACCCCCTCAATTAGGTGCCTCTGTAACAGCTTATCTTTCCATCCTTATATACATTGGAAAGGTCCTCGCATGTTGTCTTCATCAATAGCACAATAGACTTCCTATTGTACAACTTTCACAAGTCTCTACTCTAAGCTTCATCTGAGAACTCTTTTTATCCTTGCACCTGTTGTCTTATTATAATACCTCATTGGATCCTATGGGTACTCTTGCATAATCTTCATGTGCCCTCGTGCAATATCTATTCTCTAGATTTCTCTCTATTCTTTACTTTTATGTTTGACAACATTTTATCTTGTCACAACACTTATCCAAGTCAAAATAGGGTGCCAATATTTATCCCTTTGCTGTATTTCTCTTGTATTATTAGAGTCTTCATCAATTCTCCCCTTGAGAAATCACAATTACCGAATCTAACTTCTTTGGAGAAATCACCACTCTATCAAATCCTTGAACATATAGAACCCAGCTGTTCCTTTATGCCATCATCCTGCTAGTCTTCATTAGTTTCATTACAAACTATTAATTATGCAAAAATAGTATTGTATGGATAATCCTTTAATTAAGCATTCCCAAGAAAGATTGAAGGGGTCACACTAGTCTCGTTTAAAACCCAATCTTCTAGACAGATCTTTTTAGGCCATATCTATCCATCGTACTTCTTTCCATATATACAATCATTTACTAGCCTTGTTGTGGCTTTCCTTTACAAGCGATCTGGAATATCCTGATTTTATATCTGATTTCTTAATATCTAGCAAGACTATTAGTGCTTAGATTCATTAAGATTGGTCTTCATCATGTTTCACTCTACACCTCTAATTGTCTATATGATCAGGTGTTTAGGATCTAATTTTGTGTCTCAATTTTTACCTTTAGATTCGTCAAGATTGACCTTCATTAGTTTTCATTCTGCACCTCTAATTGTCTATATGAATGGGTGTTTAGAGTGTTCCAATTTTGTGTCTCAATTTTTGCCTTCCTTCAAGGCAATTAAAAAATCTCCCCATTTAACAGTTCAGCACATGTAATTGGGCAAACATGTGCGATTTCCTCTTTTTTATCTCCATCGATCACTATGATGACCTTCAGATGCTTTCTGATCGGGCAATCTCTCTTAATATTTAACCTCCACCACTTTCAGTCTCCATCTCAATGATCGGACCATAGCATTACATCTGAAATGATCAAATTAGCTGGAAACAAGTCTAAAATCATCCAAATTGCATT
Source organism: Populus euphratica (assembly GCF_000495115.2). Taxonomy (NCBI): domain Eukaryota; kingdom Viridiplantae; phylum Streptophyta; class Magnoliopsida; order Malpighiales; family Salicaceae; genus Populus; species Populus euphratica. Next base: position 2,150 of record NW_011505347.1, on the reverse strand, counting down.
TCATACGGCTAAGAATTGATCAAAATAATTTTGGCTTGATGAACGACCCAGATTTAATCTCAGATTCAGTTACATGATGGATTAGCCACATTGGATCCTATCCCTCGGTTCGCGGCTCAACTCCACTCCACTCGGTTAAACTCATTTAGGTTTGCGACTGATGATGTGGCAGGTGGGTTTTACTGTGCTGATGTGTCTGTTAACTGGTCACTAACATGGTCTATTCTCTAGATTTCTCTCTATTCTTTACTTTTATGTTTGACAACATTTTATCTTGTCACAACACTTATCCAAGTCAAAATAGGGTGCCAATATTTATCCCTTTGCTGTATTTCTCTTGTATTATTAGAGTCTTCATCAATTCTCCCCTTGAGAAATCACAATTACCGAATCTAACTTCTTTGGAGAAATCACCACTCTATCAAATCCTTGAACATATAGAACCCAGCTGTTCCTTTATGCCATCATCCTGCTAGTCTTCATTAGTTTCATTACAAACTATTAATTATGCAAAAATAGTATTGTATGGATAATCCTTTAATTAAGCATTCCCAAGAAAGATTGAAGGGGTCACACTAGTCTCGTTTAAAACCCAATCTTCTAGACAGATCTTTTTAGGCCATATCTATCCATCGTACTTCTTTCCATATATACAATCATTTACTAGCCTTGTTGTGGCTTTCCTTTACAAGCGATCTGGAATATCCTGATTTTATATCTGATTTCTTAATATCTAGCAAGACTATTAGTGCTTAGATTCATTAAGATTGGTCTTCATCATTTTTCACTCTACACCTCTAATTGTCTATATGATCAGGTGTTTAGGATCTAATTTTGTGTCTCAATTTTTACCTTTAGATTCGTCAAGATTGACCTTCATTAGTTTTCATTCTGCACCTCTAATTGTCTATATGAATGGGTGTTTAGAGTGTTCCAATTTTGTGTCTCAATTTTTGCCTTCCTTCAAGGCAATTAAAAAATCTCCCCATTTAGCAGTTTAGCACATGTAATTGGGCAAACATGTGCGATTTCTTCTTCTTTATCTCCATTGATCACTATGATGACTTTCATATGCTTTCTGATCGGGCAATCTCTCTTAATATTTAACCTCCACCACTTTCAGTCTCCATCTCAATGATCAGACCATATCATTACATCTGAAATGATCAAATTATCTGGAAACAAGTCTAAAATCATCCAAATCGCATTTCATACGACTAAGAATTGATCAAAACAATTTTGGCTTGATAAGTGGCCCAGATTCAATCTCAGATTCGGTTACATGATGGATTAGCCACATTGGATCATATCCTTTGGCTCGCGGCTCAACTCCACTCCACTCCACTCAATTAGACTCATCTAGGTTTGCGGCTGATGATGTGGCAGGTGGGTCTTATTGTGCTGACGTATTTGCTAACTGGTCGCTGACATAGCATGCCAGCTATTCATGTTGACACAATGCTTACATCATGACGACATCATCCTCCATCCAGGTGAGTCACGTGGGTCAGTTCGTCTAGTATTCGGGTCGGGTCAGCCCATCCAGGAGAAGAAGACACGTGGGGCACGTTAGCACTCATGGCCAGACACCTCGTTGGCACGTGATGGCACGTGCAGACTTGTACAAAGTCTCATTTTTATGTTGTTTTCACTAGTGTGCTCGTCTTTTCCTCCTCTACTGATCAAAATATCATTTAACAACTTTTAGTTTTGGACAAAAATCAAACACCAATTTAAACCATATGCTTTGATATCAATTGTTGGGGATTTCGACCAGTGGTGTTCTAATAGTTGCTTATTAGAGGTTCAACACATTGACACAATATTTAACGTGGTTCGGCAAATCACTTACATCCACAAAAAAAGTCAATATTATTATAGATAGAGAAATGGAACAACATCAATACATGGAAGAGGAGGATCATATCCACTCTACTTTACTCCTATTGCTCTCACACATACTGTTGCAAATGGCAGCAAGGTTGTTGCCCTAGGCAGCCACTCCTCTTTCTCTCTCACATGTTTCTCTCATACTCTCCAACTCTCTCTCACCTTTTGTTCTCAAATAATACTTATCTTTATAAGCAATTCGTGGCAGATAAGATGCTATAAATTATGGCACAAATAAGGGGATAAAAGCCATGAAACAT
>NW_011505348.1:0-3684 GCF_000495115.2 Populus euphratica | reverse complement strand
ATATATATATGTAACACCTTCCGTCCTCCTCCCTTTTTATTGTTTGTGTGAAATCAACTAGCCAATTCTTTTTTATGTAAATGACAACATGACTATACAAAGTGATCATCGTGCAGCATCTGAAGGAATGTTAGAGAATGTTTGGGCAAGCTACATAGGAGAAGATAGAGGAGACAGAGGAATTAGTAATAGTGAACAAGAGGTGTCTAAATCATGGCAGGAATTGCCTAGTCTTGATAGGAGAGATGAGTCCATGGAGGTTCTACAAAGGCTACCGAGTCTAGGCAGGTGGATCTCGATTGGTGCTGAGACCTGGGAGGAACTTCTTGATGGAATCATTCCTCAAATGAACAGTACTTGCAATGATACTGCAGAAAACAGAAGTCCCAGCAGCCTAAGCTCCATAGCGAGTACTGTGAAAGTAGAGAAAGTGACTACCAGGCATTACCGGGGAGTAAGGAGGCGGCCTTGGGGAAAGTATGCAGCAGAGATAAGGGACTCGTCGAGAAAAGGAGCTCGAGTTTGGCTTGGGACTTTTGAGACAGCTGAAGAAGCAGCTTTGGCTTACGACAAGGCTGCTTTGAGAATCAGAGGCCCCAAGACATACCTCAACTTCCCACTTGAAACAGTTGCAAAGGCTATGTGCATTGACTGCTCCAGAAACGACTCCAGTGTTTTGTCCACCACAAATTCTCAAGGGAACAACAATTCTTGCACATTTCCAGGAAGCAGCGACAATGTTTCAGTTATCCATAGAAAAAGGGCTTCAAGAGACTGGGAAGTGAAAAGTGAGTCGACAATGATGGAACAACCTGGACCCAAGAGAACGGCTCGCGCAGAAGAATTGTTTGCGAATGATGTGGTAGAATTTCAGGACCTGGGGAGTGACTACCTGGACAGTTTGCTGTCCTCTTTCTAGACGAAGTATATCGTTGGTATAATTATTTTTTACTTCTTACACAAACTTCATTAGGCATACGGAGTGCTGTCAATGTAGGAATTCAAAGGCGGTCAGGAATATTATTTGTAGTCAGGTTTTGTATGTCTAGTAAAATGTTCCTTTTCTTCCAAAAAAAATCATTATTGTTTTCTTTTCTGTATATTCTAATTAGTGTTTTTTTAAACGTATTCAAATATTTTTTAAATATTTTTAAAAATTTATTTTTGATATTAGAATATCAAAATAATTTAAAAATATATAAAAATAATTTTAAATGCAAATAAGTTTCAATTTTTTAGCAAACGAGGAGCTAGCCATATTGCCAAACGGGTTCTAATTAATTTAACACTAATATCTAAAATGAATTGTTGTTTTATTGGGTTGTTCCTCTCCTTTTATATTTGCCGGTTCATCCGATTGTTTATAAACAATTTTTTTCCTTCTTGATTATTGAATTTTTTTTTTTAATTTTAATTTTATCTTTATAAGTTATTATGAAACCATTTTAAATATTATACTCTACTTTAATTTTCATGTTTTTACGTAATTAATGCACGGTGTAGTATTATAATATTAAATTGATTAACAATTTTGTGAAATAGGATTTTAGGTATTCTTAAGAAAAAAATTTATTACCAACTAAAACAAATTGTTGTTTTACTCTATTGCTATTATTTTTCCTCTCACATTTACCTATTCACTCCACTATTCATATTTAATTTCCCATTTAGTCCTTAAAGTTTTTATTTTTTACATTTTGGTCATCAAACTTCTTTCTTTTCAATTTGATCATTGCAAGTTATGTTGGAATGATATTGTATATCATAATCTACTTTAATTTTCATGCTTTCATGTATCCAATGTGAGATGCAATACTTTGATGTTAAATTGAATAATGTGTTTGCAAAATTGAATTTTAAGTTATTCTCACCTTCAATGATGAATGAGAAAGCAGATCTTGACTTAATAAGTTTTTTGATTGGTTTAATTTTAAGTTTTTAATCCAATTAAAATATGTTTTTCTGTTAGAAATGAGGTTTTCAAAGTCAATATAATTTTTTTTTTAATGTTTTTGGATTAAAAAGGCTAAAATTTAGGTTTTTAAAGTTAAAAAACTGAGGCCTTAATCAGTCACAAGATCCATATCAGGTTATTAGAAATCAATTTATTTATAATGTTAGTGAATATTTATTTTATTTTTATTTATTTTTTATTCAATAAACCATATTACTAATTGAAAAAAATATGTTCTTGTAAAAACCAAAAAAACAATTCATGAATAAGAAAAGAGAACTTTAACTAGAAAATACATTTTTCTTCAAAATTTAAATCATTTTTTTTACGAATATCCATTTTAATTTTCAAATAATTAAATAAATGTTTTTTAAAGGTACCTTACGAGATAAACTCAAATAAATATTTGTATGTGTATTCATTCCTTACTAAGATCAACTTTTTACTTTAATTTTTAATTAATATTAGCAACTCTGTTATGATTTATAAGTTCATATCTTTTTTTAATATATTTTATTAAGCACCATCATCATGTTTCAAGTTCTTAATATAAAAACTTTGTGATATTAGGAACCGCATTTAATTTTTTTATATTAAAAATTAATTTAAAATCCAACCGGTAGCATAACACATTTACTCGAAGCAGTACTATTATAAAAATTAAGCAATATATTACATATGTTAAGCTTAGTGGCTGTCATCCTGCAAAAGCAGAGGAGGAAAAGATGAGTTCAAGGCTATGAAACTCCATGAATAAATCTCTAGGATTAGTGAAATAACTTGTCAGCTATTATCACATTAAAATCTATTTTTTATTTACTGGAAAGTATATTTTTTATTTAAAAATATATTAAAATATATATTTTTTAAAAGTTAACATCAAATCTAAATATTATCAAAGAACCATCCCAAACTAAAAATTTTAATTGTTATTAGATAAAGTTTCAAAATATAATTTATATTATTTTCTAATACATTCCCTCAAGTGAAAGTTATTTGGGTTTAAAACTTGCACAGACTTACGTTATTTTATGCTTAATTTTTTTATCAAATAGATAGGAATGTTGAGATTTAAACTCGTGACTGTTTGGTTATCAAGGTTCTGATACCATGTCAAAGAACTATTTCAACTAAAAAATTTAAACTTTTAGGTGAAGTTTCAAAATATGATTTATATTATTTTCTAATAAATATATAAAATATTAATTTTTTTTAAAAATAAATTTAAAAGAAACTCTGAAAATTCCAAACGGCTTATAAGAAAAACATATCCCTGTTATAACATGAGCATGACCTGTTCAAAGTTGATTGCTTTAAAGGTGCCGGCGGCTGGAGGTTTACTGGCCAAAAGGAAGAGGTCGAAGAAGAAGAAAAAAACACTCATACTGATACTGACGTCTAGATTTTGATAGTTAACCTGAATTGAAGAGTAGGTGGGCATAAATAGAAGAGAAAGAAGATTCAAATTAGACAAGTAATGACAGCACTTTTGGTCAAATTTGATCAACAATATTTAGCCAATGCAGTGCCTGAACGTACAATGCATGTGCAGTGCACCAACCAAGTTCTTGGACATGGGAGACAAGCGATTTTGAAGTTTGGTTGGGTGACATGAACCTAATTTTCTTGCTCGGAGAATTTTAGGCAATATTCCACGATCACTTTGCCTTTTCAAAACCTCTCGAGTTCAATGTTCCAATTACTGTAACTGTGGAATATTGAACGGAGCC
>NW_011505463.1:0-3482 GCF_000495115.2 Populus euphratica | reverse complement strand
TGCTACTAATTATATAGAAAGAGAAAGTTGCGGTATACTCCTCGCAATCCTCCACCTCAATTTCTATGTTTGGAGCTTCTACGCCTTTTCTGCTTAACAGCTCCACCCGCACCAACTCCCTTTGGTGTCTTCGCCTTTCATCATAGGCGGTCGCCTTTTATCACAGGCGTTTGCACCCCCTCAATTAGGTGCATCTGCAACAGCTCATCCTTCCATCCTTGCATGCATTGAAAGGTCCTCGCTTGTTGCCTTTATCAAGAGCACAAGAGACTTTTGTTGTACAATTTTTTCATAGTCTCTGCTCTGAGCTTCATCTAGGAACTCTTCTTCTCCTTGCACCTGTTGTCTCATTATAGTACCTCGTTGGATCCTCCGGGTACTCCTACACAATCTTCATGTGCTCTCGTGCAATTTTGGTTCTCCAGATTTCTCCCTATTCCTTGCTTATATTTGACAGCAGCTCATCCTGTCACAACATATATCCAAGTTTAAATAGGGTGCCAATCTTTATCCCTTTGCTGTATTTCTCTTCCATTATCAGGGTCTTCATCAATTCTCCCCTCGAGAAATTATAGTCACCGAATCTAACTTCCTTGGAGAAATCACCACTCCATCAAATCCTTGATCATACGAAACCCAACTGTTCCTTTGTGCCGTCATCCTGCTACTCTTCAACAGTTTCATAACAAACTGTCACATATACGAAAATAGTACCGTATGGATAATCCTTCCACTAAGCAAGTTCCCAGGAAAGATTGGAGGGGTCACAACGGTCCCGCTTAAAACCCAATCTCCTAGCCAGAACTTCTTAGGCCATATCTATCCATCGTACTGTCTTTTCGTATATACAACCATTTGCTAGCTTTGTTGCGGCTTTTCTTTATAAGTGATCTGGGGTATCCTGGTTTTATACCTGATTTCTCAACATCTGGTGAGACTACTAGTGCTCAGATTCGTCAAGATTGGTCTTCATCAAATTTCACTCTCCACCTCAAATTGTCCACATGATCGGGTGTTTAGAGTGTCCCAATTTTACCTTCCCTCAAGGCAATTAAAATTCCCCACATAATAGTTCACCACATGTAATTGGGCAAACATGTGTGATTTCTTCTTTTTCAGCTCCATCGACCACCATGATGACCATCATATGCCTCCTGATCGGGCAATCTCTCTTTAATAATTCATCACTACCATTTCTGATCTCAATCTCAACGATCGGACCGTACCATTGCATCCGGAACGATCAAATTAGCTGGAAACAAGTCTGAAATCGTCCAAATCGCACTTCAGACGGCTAAGATTTGATCAAAACAATTTTGGCCTGATAAACGGCCCAGATTCAATCTCAGAACCGGTTGCACGTAGACTCCGCCACACAGGATCAAAATCCAGGGAGCTGACGTGGCTGTAATGATGTGTCATCCACGTAGGACATATAGGTCAACCAAATCTGACGTGGCAGTTTGACTGGTCAGAGTGCTGATGTGTCAGGTGACGTGTTTGATGACTGTGCAGAACTGCTGACGTGGCTGATGACGTGGACAGTCACCCCGCCGGCGCGTGCAACGGTTTCCGACGTCCGATTTCGACGCGGTTTTCACCAGTGGCTTCGTCTCTTCCTCCTCTACACAGTGGTATGGTCAAAACACAATTTTGACAACTTTTATTTTTGAGCAAAATCAAACACCACTTTAAACCGAACGCTCTGATACCAATTGTTGGGAATTCCGACCGGTGATGTACTGATATTTGCTCATAGGAGGCCAAGCACACTGACACAATATTTAACGTGGTTCGGCAAAACCGCCTACATCCACGGGAGAAGTCAATATATTTAGAGATAGAGAAAGAATACAAAACAAATACATGGAGGAGGAGGATTACACCCTCTCATACTCAACTCTCAACTCTCTTTGCTGCACTTGCAGCTGCTGCAATGGCAGCTCTCATACTCAACTCTCAACTCTCTTTGCTGCACTTGCAGCTGCTTCCATTGCAGCTCTCTCTTCCTCTCTACTCTCTTCACATTTTCATAATTCTCTTCACTCATTTTGCTCTCTTGCATATGCCTCTATTTATAGGCATTCATGGAGGTTTTTCTTCAACAAAGGTGGCTGCCAACTCCAACTCTTCTTCAACAATGGTGGCTGCCAACCTTTGACATCTTGGATGAGTGCACATGGTTGGTGCAATAGCAAATGGTTGTTGCACATTAATGGCAACCAACCTAACAGGTCGATCAATATCAAACTTAATTAGCACCAAAGCCTGGAGGTATAAAGCCATACATTAAACTTACAATCCTCCAGCGAAAGTCCATAGGAGTATCCTCTCTTCTCACAGCCACAGATTAAGCAGCAATTCGAGCCAGGAAATTAACCGCATATAATGATGAGTCTCGAAATCCAAAATGTTTAGATATAAGAATGATATGGAGAATAAATCTGTTCGCCAGCCCTCGAGCAATCGCTATGTAGATATCATGTGCAGCGCCTGTATTTCATCGCTATCCTTTTTGAAATCACCATGGAGACGCCCTACCTTCATGTAAACACGATAATGTTTAAGACCTGATTGCAATAGCTAATTGATGCTCAGCTTGAGTAGGTGGTATTGTAGCTACTATCATAGTTATTAAACTCCGTCTACGAGCTTGCTATCCGATTGATCTTCAATGAAACCCGCATTCCGATTGACCTTAAAATAATATTGTTTTTAGAATTGATTTCAGATAAATTCATTAGTTTATCTAATAATTCACGACGACAACTTGAACCCTCGATCGGGAGAGACCATGGGATCTAGCACACTTTGATTGAAGAAATTGATTCAATTTTGATAGGTAAAAAGCTGAGTTGCCGGCGATGTACCAAAACTGACTCCGATCCGATGGATTCAATCTTAGATGCTGATTTCACCTTAGATTAATCATATACTTTTGTTGAATACAAACAAATTTTAGAATTAGGTAAGACCTCCAGATGTCTTTTGTTGAATACCATAGCCATGTGATAATTACCTGCCATTACATTATCCTAAATATGCCATGATTGGTGCGTCCAATTTTCTTCACCGGTCAATGCTCAACCTATAGCGTGATAAAACGTCGTCGATCCATAAGTTTACTCTATGTATTTAATATGAAATAAATATTTTTACTTTAATTTTGATTTGATTTTAATGGAGCCGTTATTGAATTTTGCTAATAAAGTTAGGTTTAAATGGAAGAGATTATATTTAAGGATTAATTACCTAAAAACCAAAATTTGACTAGAAAACGTAGGAGCCATCAAATTTCCACATCGACCATGAATGAAACCACCATTTGGTCATATGACACGACAACCCAGGGCCCCACAAAAAGAAAACGACACCATGTGGTCCCCCCAACGGTGACGTATGTCACTGGAACGTTACCGTTTTTATGTATCTTCCAAACAAAGACGGATGCTGCGAGCGGGGTAACTAGGATAAACAATAAT
>NW_011505411.1:0-3584 GCF_000495115.2 Populus euphratica | reverse complement strand
CATCTCTTTTCTAAGTTTGGCCATCTCTTTGTCCTTTTAATTTCAGTTCTTAAGTTCATCAATCAATCCTTTCATTTATGTGATGGGCCTGCATTTAAAATAAATATTTACCATAAATTAAAGGTATCTTATATTATTATAAAACATACTTTAGTTAAGGAATTATTGATACTTCGAGTGCAAAATGATGACATAAAACCTTGATAAAAATGCATTTTTAAGTACTGATCAACTTGCATTTAAAATAAATATTTACCATAAATTAAAGGTATCTTATATTATTAGATATGTTATTATAAAACATGTTGTAGTTAAGAAGTTATTGCTACTTCAAATGCAAAATGATGATATAAAACCTTAATAAAAATGCTCTTTTAAGCACTAATCATTATCCTTATTATTTAATTGAAAATGTCTTTTTCTATTATCTACATAGCTCTTTTACCTATCTTAAGCTACTTTCATCCTACCTTTTATGATCTTTATATTTTCTGAGGTAACTTGTATCAACTTTGGCCCTAACAGTTTCCCATCCCCTACTTCTTCCCAGCATACGAGAGTTCGACATCTTCTACCATATAAAGTTTTATAGGGAGTCATTCCTATTGTATCCCGATAGCTATTGTTATATGTGAATTTTACCAAGAGTAGATGATTATGTACAAACCCTTAATAAATCTTCCAATACTTGAATTGTTCTCTCAAATTCTCCATCAGTCTGAGGATGATAAGCCATACTTGAATTCAACTTTGTTCCTAAAGCCTGTTGAATATTTGACCATAATCAAGAGGTAAACATGAGGTCTTAATCTGAATATCCTCACCACTTTATTTACATACAACTTTACAAAAACCCTATTGACTTCTAGTGCTCCACATTTACCTGCTGGTGACACGACCAAAAGATTAATGTCTTCTTCTAAATGCAGGAGTGTCGAAGTTATAACCTGGCAAGACCGAGGTTAAACTACAGAGAGGTTAATTGTATAAATTATAGATAACAACAATAGTAACAATAATAACACTAAATACTAATACTAATACTAATACTAATACTAATACTAATACTAATACTAATACTAATAATAGTAATAATAATAATAATAATAATAATAGTATAATAATAATACTAGTAGTAGTAATAACAATAATAAAGAAGAAGAAGAAGAAGAAATTGATGAGAACTTTGACATAGAAGATTAATGATTAAACACTGATAACAACAAATGTTAAGGTTAGATGATTCACTAATAGTATGTCAAATAGTATAAACTCTTATTATTTAATTAGAAACCACACACAAAGGAGGTTCTAATCAGATTATAAATTGTTAACATGATTACGTTAGTTATCTTATTCGATTAATGCTAATACTTATAAATCTTGTCAGGCATTCATGATTATAACTTATGTTAACTGATTGATACTTAAAAGTGTATTTTTATCAAGGTTTTATATCATTATTTTGCACTTGAAGTATCAATAACTCATTAACTAAAGCATGTTTTATAATAATATATCTAATAATATAAGATACATTTTGATTAGTACTTAAAAGTGTATTTTTATCATGGTTTTATATTATCATTTTGCACTTGAAGTATCAATAACTCCTTAACTAAAGCATGTTTTATAATAATATATCTAATAATATAAGATACTTTTAATTTGTGGTAAATGTTTATTTTAAATGCAGGCCATATCTGGAGTTCTAGAAGTCCAAATGAGCTGAATTTTTTACACAAGAAAGCTGAGACAATTGCCTACAACTTTCATGTTTCAAGTGGCTCTAATTTTGACGTTATCAATGACATTTTGGGCAGACAAGAGAAGATAAGGATTGTCATCAAGTCAAGAGTTGGCCACCCACTCATCAATTAGTCATCAAATCAATAGTTCTCAATTTTGGCCTATAAAAGGAGGCATTTGCCATGCATTTAGGCATCTTGGTGTCCAGATCAAGATCATGCACTTGTCTTCTCTCTTTGTGTTTTTTGTAATGTTTATGCTTTGCTTTCATTAATATCAAGTTTATGCCTTTTATTTCCTTTCATTTACTTAGTTAATTTTTATGTTCTTATTTTGTTTATCTATTTTGCTTTCTTTCATTATGTCTAGCTAAGTTAGTTATGTCAAGGTGAAAAGGTTACACTAATGGTGTAAGAATAAGTATAATGTAAACTTAATATGGACTTTAATGTTTGATACTAACATGTTTTATATTTGTTATCTTGTTCACTCTTTAATACTTTGCTTGTTAAATGACTAATCTTGATTTATATTGTATAACACTTGGTACAACAAATGCTTGGCACTTTCATAGCCAATAATGTATGGTATAACCGATACCTAAGCTATGAAAGGAACTTGATTTGTTGTTAACATAAGTTATAATCATGAATGCTTGACGAAATTTACAAGTATTAGCATTAATTGAATAAGATGACTAATGTAATCATGTTAACAATCTATAATCCGATTGGAACCTCCTTTGTGTGTGGTTTCCAATTGAACAATGAGAGTTTATACTATACTTGTTTGACATACCATTAGTGGAACCTCTAACATTGACATTTGTTATTATCATTGTGTAATCCTTTCATTAATATTTTATCTCCAAGTTCTCATCATCTTCTTCTTCTTCTCTTTTTTTTTTTTTTATTATTATTATTAGTAGTATTACTACTACTACTACTATTATTGTTATTATAGTTGTTGTTATTGTTGTTGTTGTTGCTATTATTGTTGTTTATAATTGTTGTTTATAATTTGTACAATTAACCTCGCTGTGGTTTGACCTCGGTCTTGCCGGGTTATTTATTACTTCGACACTCCTGCACTTGGGAGAAGACATCAATCTTTTAGTCGTGTCAAGTTTTTGGTGTCGTTGCCGGGGAGGTAAGTGTTGTATAAATTATAATATTTATTTTCTCTTTTCACTTTTCTTGTATATAACTTTGTTTCTTTTCTCTTGTTTCTTCTTCCTTTTATTTTATTCCTACACGTGCATGAGAGAGTGGTCACGTACCTTAAGTGGTAGACTTTGTAGGGTATCCTCATCATTTTTAGAAAATATGGCCGAAGAAGATAATCAATCATTTCATAATGAGAATAATGAGAATAATCGTGCTAGAACACTTAGAGACCACATGAATCCCACAAGAACAAGTGCACCATCATGCATAGTTTTTCCTCCCGATGCATCTCATTTTAATTTTAAGCTAGGCATTATTCAACTTTTACCTTCTTTTCATGGCTTAGAATTGGAAAATTCGTACTTGCATTTAAGGGAATTTGAGGAGGTCTGCAACACATATAATAATTTAAATTGTAGCATGAACACCGTCAGATTAAAGCTTTTTCCTTTTTCATTAAAAGATAAAGCTAAAACATGGCTACAAAACTTGAGACCATTATCAATTCGTGCTTGGGATGAAATGTGACATGACTAAAAGATTGATGTCTTCTCCCAAGTGCAGGAGTGTCGAAGTAATAAATAACCCGGCAAGACCGGGGTGGAACCACAGGGAGGTTAATTGTACAAATTATAAATAACAATAATACAACAACAATAACAATAACAA
>NW_011505346.1:0-3688 GCF_000495115.2 Populus euphratica | reverse complement strand
CTATATAGGTTCATTTAACCTAAGTTGTGTTGTCATGCTTAACAATCATGATGGAATTGAACTTTATAATATTGTCCTAAATAAGTTTTTATACTCATCGATCGGTAAGACTCGAGTGTGTATAAAAACTACAAGTGAACAACTTAATTCTAATCTTTTATTGCGTTTTTTCGTGATTGTTAGCACATGGTATTAAAACTTTTCAAAAAAAAACCTAATACCATCAATTGACACATGAGGGTCATTGATGAATATTAAAGCTAAAAGCTTTAAAGTTTTAAAGGTTAATTTTTTAGTTTGAAAGCAAAAATAATACAATGTTGCTGCTTATTAGTGTCTAAGATAATAGCTTCTTATAAGTCTATTTTCCCCACATACTAAGAGTGAATTAAAAAAAAACTTAATTTTGATATAATTTTAAAAGGAAATGAGATTATTATTTTTTTACATGGTTGGAATCAGCCTATGTAGGATGTTTAATGTGGGCTAAAACCTAATGGACCTTGTAAACTTGTTCTAATACCAAAAAAATGCATGTATGGTTGGTTTTGAGTTTTTATTTTTTAAAAACTGAAAAGAGAAATATTTATTGCTTTAGCAGTTTAGAACCAAAATTAAAATATGAGGCAATTAAGTTATGAAAATACAAGAAATGATAAGAACATGTTAAATACAAGATAGAGACTTGGTGTAGGTTTTATCTAAAATGCAATTTGAAATTTTTTTTTTTGAAAATAACTAGAATTGGTAAAAGATAGGTTTTTCAAAAGACTTATTGTGGTTAGGTTTGTCACACCTGGACATCGCGGCGACTAATTAAAAAAAATATCTTGATTGGAAAAAAAAAACAGATATTTAACATCTTGTTCTTTTAGGGAAAAAGGTCTTGTTAAAGTAGTCGTTACCTAGTATTATGGTCATTATGAACCCTAACTGGTCAACAGAGATTATATGGTATGAGACTGATTATGCAAAAGAAAAAATGCTATCATCCCTTAAGCATCCTATCTAAGATAAGCTGCATTGTTAGTTTTATCTAAAATTGCTAAGAATTTGTTCTCCTATTTCCCTTTTTTATTCTTCTTTTCATGTTTCTGACTCTGGCATTAATGAACAATTCTTATAAATATTTTCAATTTTAGCGTTGGTAAATATCACACAAATCCAAAAAATATGATACTCGATTTTGGCGTCAGTGAATATTTTTGCAAAAAATAAATTTGAACAAAAAATTTTCTATGTCATTTTTTTCTTGTTTATCATTTATTATTTTTTTCTCTTTTTAGATGGAAACAAAAAAAAAACATTGCATGATAGATTTGTATTTAACAATAATAGGCCACAGATTGAGCACATAACTTAAAAAAAAAAAATACAAAACGCAAAGAAAAAAATAAATCAAAGTGCGAGGAGCCCACAAATAAATCAACAAAGATCCCCAAAATATTTTTAAAATTTTTTGATATCGAAAAGTGGCTCGCTTGGCCAAATATCAAATTAAAATGGACATAAAAATTATAAATAAGGCATAAGGGTGTGTTTTGCCAAACACACCCTTAATAGACATAATTTGGGTCGGTTGGGCCTAAAACCCAAATTCAGCCTACTAATTATCTTCTCATTGTTTTCTTGCAACGATTACACATAAATTGAGAGAAGAATAAGACTTTACCTAATGAAGCCGAAAGGAAAGGTAACAATGCATGCACCGACTGGAGAATGCTCTCATCATCCTTTTTTCAGTCTCTCCTCCCTTTGTTCTTGTTTTTTTTTTTATTCTCTCTTGTAATGGCCTCCATTTAGGGTTTTTTTTTTTTGTTAACCCCATATGGAGTTTTTTAATCTTGTCTTCTTTTATAGTGTTTTTTTTTCTTTTTTTTGTGATGGCCTCCGTTTAGGGTTTTTTTTTGTGATGGCCTTTTTCCAAGTTTCTTGTGATTGTCCCCCTTTTACATATACTAAGGTCTGTATAGTGTTAGAGTCCTTTCACGTGTAAGAAATAAATTTTCAATCAAACTATTTTTTTTTTTAAGTTTGAATTTAATTAAGAATCAAATTTGAAAACGGATAACTATCATTATCTTAAAGATAAGGATAGAATGAGAAAAGTACATTGTAGTCCCTAGTTTTCATATAAGTTGACAAATCACACTTTTCATCAAAATAAATCTCCGATCTTTTAATTTTATATTTTAAACCCTGTAAAATTAAATTAAAAAGCCAATGAACTAAAATTGGATTACAACAAAGTTTAAGGCTAACCTAACAACTAAATTGAATAATGATATGACATTTTAGCAATACAACTGCATTAATATGTCACTTTGAATACATAATACATATAAGATTTAGTCTCAACAATATATAAGTCTTTTAGACATAAACACAGTGTAAAAAAAATCATGTCTTAATATTCAAACTAAGAATCTTAACAAAACAAGATAAAGGTCATAAATTTATGGTTAAATAAGCATCAAACCTCCATTGGTGCTCATAAATTGTGGGCATTAAAACAACATAGTTTTGAGCCACCTCTTCAGTAGTTTAAAAGATTATATCATAAGTTTTAAACATACACAACACCAATGGTACCTCACAACCAAAAACATTCAAAAGAAAAACCCATAACATTTCAACCTTTTCCAGAAACTATACCAAGTCCCACATGACCACATATAATTAACAATAAATTTATAACAGTTCAACAAGAAAACTTTAAGCATCTTATAGATCAAAACATAAGGCAATAATAAAGGATTGCATTGGAAAGGATATTGACATCATTTCAAATATGCAAGGCCATACATTAAACATTTGAAAAACATCAAGCACATGGAAACTTAAAGAAGCAAATGCATGAATAAAAGGGTAATTCCTAAATGGTATAACAAGGATTCGGTTGGAAACGTTATAGAATTTTCTCATTAACAACACTTTTAAATATATATATTTTTTAATATAAGTAACCAAACAATCATTTAACTAATCATCCTCATAACTAACTATAAATTATTTATTTCAATCAACCAACACATAACCATAAATTATTTATTTCATCAATTTCTTATAGTTTAAATTGTTGCTTTACTTTCATCATAAACATTCAATTTTTCTTCTTTATATATGATTTATTTAGAGTCATTTAAATCATATTTCATTCTAATAACATCACATTTTCACAATCTTACTTTTTCCTAATTTAACATTTAAGAACTCTAATTCAAAATTTAATAATTTTACATAAACATTGTTAATTTTTACTCAAACTTGTATAATCAAGTTTATAGCATCTTATCCAATAATAACATGAACTTCGAACCAATTAAAGTTTTTTTCCTCTTTTTTCCCTCTTAATGTCATGGGTTTTCTCTCTCTACTCCTATTCTCTCACTTGATTTTCCCCTTAATTTTTTAGTTGGATGTGTTGAGTAATTACTCTCCCATCCATCTTGCCTTAAATCAGAGTTCCTTTTCAAAGTATTAGTGAGGAAGCTATCAATTGTTCTTCTCTTCTATTTTTTTCAGCACGATCGGCATTTTAAAGGGGAAGAAGAAGCTCAATTTCTAGTTATCCTAGCTTATTTATGAAAATATCATTAATAGATTTACATGTTATTTTTTATTCAATTGTTGATATACCCACATAACCTTTCCAAACTTAAATTACCCTAAAATTTTAAATTATAAT
>NW_011500428.1:159473-160066 GCF_000495115.2 Populus euphratica | reverse complement strand
ATGATCAACTTGAATCTACTTTAAGTAAAAATGAGTTGGATGAATCTGAAAATTTGCTAATGATTTATTCTAAGGAAGAAATCACGAATGAAAAATGCACCGAAAATATTGATGCGGATCTTTTGTCAAAAGTGACAACAAATTCAACATCTGACATCACACCAATCGATGATTACTTTCCTAATGAATCCTTACTTTCTCTTAGTCCAATGCCTTGGTATGATAAAAATATCAATTTTCTTGCTTTAGGAGATTTGCTAGTTGATTGGAGTACTCAAGACAAAGAAAAGTTTTCAAACGAAGTGAAGAATTTTTACTGTGATGACCCTAACTTATTCAAATATTGCCCTGATCAAATATTTCAAAGATTCATTCCCGACAATGAGGTAAGTAGTGTTATTAAACTTTGTCATTCTAAAGCATGTGAAAGTTATTTCTCGTCAAAAAAAGACAGCTGCAAAAATCTTTCAAAATGGATTTTATTGGCCCACTATGTTCAAGGACACGCATGCATTTTGCAAAACTTGTGAAAATTGTCAAAAAGTTGATACTGGTCAAAAAGTTTTTTTTTATAATTCTCAACTCTATTCATT
>NW_011500428.1:138591-155520 GCF_000495115.2 Populus euphratica | reverse complement strand
GATACTCTAAGTGCAAAATGATGATATAAAACCATGATAAAAATGCACTTTTAAGTACTAATCACGCTCTTCAACCAGCTTATTACTAGTCCCTAGTAATCCAAGCGTTAAAATAGAAAAACAATTTGCAAATTTTATAAAGCAAGGCATTCATCGTTCAACTTCCATTAATCTTTCTATATAAATAAACTCTCATTAAATTTATATATTTGCTCAATACCTCTTAAACAAGTTATTAATAAATCTTCTTTTTATGCTCAATATATCAACACATAGTCATGGGGTTTTTTTTAGAAAAAAACAAATTTTTTGTTCTAATATTTAAGGTTAACTTCCTTGGGTTGAGATTATTATTTTTTTTTGTTTTTTAATATATAAATATATATTAAAGCATGATGCGTCTTTAACTTATATAACGAGATTTTGGCTAATGACTCCCAAACCAGTTGGTCTTAGGGCATTAGGTGTTGAGACACCCTTACGAGTTTAGTAACTCGAGTTGCAGATACTGATACGTAGATAGTGCAATGTTTGATTTCCTTAAACTTTTCTCCTCAACTCAGGTAACAAACATTTGGTCAATAGCTCCCAAGTCAATTGACTTTAGGGTATTAGGTGTTAAAACACCCATTCGAGCTTAATTGCTTAGGTTAGGGAGGCTACGAAACCAAACTTATCGATGTTTTTTTTATTATTATTTTTTAATGTTTTTTTTTTTTTCAAATTATATACTATCTCTTTTTTTTAGTTGTTACCTTTAAAAAAAGAACATAAATAATATAATAATGTGCAACCCGCGATCATATATTAAAGTGCGTGTGTGAAAATAAATGTTTAAAAATATATGTTAAATGATTACATGAGGAGAATTAAATGATAACAATGCGAGAGTTTGTAAACCTGAATATTTCAGGAAGTATTATAATAGACCTTGTTAAGAATGGTTACTAAGATGCGTCTCAAGAGTCACTTTAACAAAAGAAAAAGTTCTCCTTACTCTGCCATCATAGTAACAACAATTTTGCACATGCTTTATAAAATAGAAAACACAGTTAGTTAGTTTTTTTTTACTAATACCCTCTCCTCCCAACCAAAATAAGACATTGTTCTCAATGTTCTAAGATAGAAAGATAGAGTATAGAAGACATCACCTGAAATAACGAATACTGACAAACCTAAAACACATTTAAACAAATATAAGAACAAACAAAACACAATAATAAAACTAAAAGACACAAAGATTCACAAATGAAGGCTCAAATCCAATCTAAACTTTTTATAACTTTCCTTAGTTTACCAATTTATATCACTCACGGAGGGATCAATTACAGGAATGAAAGATTGTAGTTGGTCAATCAATTGTTCAGCAGTAGCAGCAGAGATTATGATTTGTCGTGCAGAAGATGTTAAAAATTCCTGTTCCACAGCATGATCAAGAAAAGACAACAACTTATCATAATAACCATTAACATTTAACAAACCTATGGGTTTATGGTGAATGTGCAATTGAGCCCAAGAGGAAATATGAAAGATCTCTTCCAATGTGCCTAGACCACCTGGTAAAGCAATGAAAGCATCAGCATGGTTAAACATTGCATTCATTCGAGCCGACATTGTGGAGACCTGAAGTTCCTCTCCAATTGTTTTTCCAATGATGTCCCCTTGTGCCAAAGCTTCAGGGACGACCCCCAAAACTTGACTACCTCCTAAAAATGCAGCTATATTACCTTCTAAAAATACGGCTATTGACACACTTCTCATTAACCCAAGATTGCCTCTCTCATACACTAAATGAATATTTCTCTTAATTAGCACCTGATCAAGATGATTTGCTAATTTTAAAAGTTTTTTTTCTTTTTCAAAATTAGATTCATCAAAAAAAAATTGATATGGTAAGTAATAAATTAAATTTATTGCAAATAGAATTAATTTTACATTAAAAAAACAAAGCAATTAATTTCATTTAAAATATCAAAATTCTCTTCTTTCAATTCTTAAATCTTAAGAAATCAAGCGTGACACAAAGCGTCTCCACCATAAACATTAACTTATCTTTCTCGTCAATATCATAACGACGACGTTTATCAACCTCTAGAAAGACGAACAAAAACCTTCAAGATCCATAGAGCAGCAAATCCCCTCTCCAGATCCTCTGCTTAACTCACCATCAGATCTGGGAAAAACTCCCCAATTTTCCATCACTTTCCCGCGGAAACAAAACTAACAACACATTTTCCTGGAAAATAACCACACAAAAAAAAATGTCGCACAACAGCGACACGATCCCTCTCCACGCATCTTCCCAATCAGACATCGACGAGATCGAGAACCTCATCAACTCCTCCATCCAATCCAGTCCTTCAACAGTCCTACCCGCCCGTCCACCAAGCCCGCCCCGAATACCTGTATCCTCTTCTCCATTCATCCAATCAAATCTTCCTCCACCTCCAGCTCAAGCACAGCTCCCCACTCTTCAAAAACCGCCATCTGCTGTCCCCTCCGCCCCTCTACCTCCTCTGCCACCTAGCAGTGGTAACTCTTCCGGTGGTAATATTGCTGCTACCGGGTTCGGGTCCCTTCCGAATACGTTGACGGAGCCAGTTTGGGATACGATAAAAAGAGATCTGTCTAGGATTGTGAGTAATTTGAAGCTGGTTGTGTTTCCAAACCCGTATCGTGAAGATCCGGGTAAGGCCTTGAGAGACTGGGATTTGTGGGGTCCCTTTTTCTTTATCGTCTTCTTAGGACTCGCTCTTTCTTGGTCCGCTTCTGTTAAAAAGGTTAGTAAAATCTATTTATTTTTAACTCTTTAGGATAATTTTTGATGCCTGTGAGAGTTGAAGAATGGGATTAGTAGGAATGTAAGCTTTTTGGTCATTCTTTTTATTCCTTACAAGTTAATGCGGTTTTTGAAGGAATTTATAAGGCAGAGATAGATGATGGATCCTGATATATTTAACTATAGTTTGGAGACATGAGGTAGCAATGTTGGCTTTAGAATTTGTGGCTCCCAGGCACATAATATGATCTGAATGCACTGCAACATTTAGCCACTGTCATATAATGGGACATGTTAATTGCATCCGTAACAATCGCAGCAGCTGTTTTGTTATTGTATTGTCCATTATTTCAAGCGTGAGGGCTGTTGTTTTTTCATAAAAGGTCACCTAAATGAATAAAAATGTCTGCATGTTATTGTTGCTTTGTTAAATGTTGCAGGAAAACACTTAGTTTGTGTTGCATACGTCATAGCATTGCATCATAATAGGATTTTCAGTGTGGTAACTGTACTTATTTAGTCCCTTTCTGATGGATTTGTGGAAAATGTATGCATGAAAGATAAATTTTTTAATATTGTTTACCATGCCGTGCATTCCGTGATGGTTGAGACCAACATGTAAACACCCTTGACAGTGTACAATGCATCTTAATACATTCTTATGAGACTCTAAAGGATTGCAATGGTTAACTAATTGGTAGTTTGAAGAACAAAGATGTTTAATTTTGAGTGATCAAAAATGGAGAACAATGAAATTTCTGCCAGACAACAGGAACACCAGAGTGCTGTAAATTGTTTCATGAAAAGTGAATTGTGCTTTGTGGTTTCATGTTTATGCCAATTGATTGTGAAATTGTTGAGGGTTGTAAAAGTAGGGTTTGAAGGAAGTGAAAATAGGTCTGAATTTTTGTTGGTTTTTCTAGAATAAAAAAATATTCTGGGTTTTATGCCTGGATTAATTAGAAGGTACTTAAATGTCTCATCAGATATCTTAGTATCAGGATTGCATCACACAATCTGAAGGATGGCTAGAAAGCTTATAAAACTTCTGCGAAGCTTTTTTTTCATCCCTGGAGTAGAACATCATAATTAGTTAAGAATAATTTATGGACTTCGTTAGGTCTTCCTAATTCTTTAAAGACTTTTGACTCTAGATGGAAAACATGGAAATTCGGACCCTAAATTAATTATGATTGCATAATAAGACCAGAAAACATTAAAACACAACGACAGAAATCCATCTCATGCCTATTAAATTGAAAATTATCAAAATACTTTAGAATCTTTTTTCTTTTAAT
This sequence comes from Populus euphratica, assembly GCF_000495115.2. Lineage (NCBI taxonomy): Eukaryota > Viridiplantae > Streptophyta > Magnoliopsida > Malpighiales > Salicaceae > Populus > Populus euphratica. Next base: position 151,443 of record NW_011500428.1, on the reverse strand, counting down.
CAAAAAGAGAATAAATGAAATGGAATCATAGGTTTTCTGATGCAAAATAAATGTAAAATAGTGTTTGATACTAATTTTTTTAAAAGAGATCCAAGCAGCTCTAAGTTAAACTTTTTTTGGGTTTGTTTGTTGCTGGTGTTGGTTACAGTGTGATGGCTATATAACTGTTGTGACAAACAGAGAAATAGCCCTTTTTCCTGCTTTCCTGGATCAACTTTTCATCGTATGCTATATAAGCTATTATGTGGTGACAAATAGCAACATTATCAAACGTCTTGGCTTTGTCCATGCTATGTGGTGGTCACAAAACTTATTTGTGGTGTTCACATAGTGTTTGAATGATTGCTAATCAATTGCTGTGTGGTCATCACAGGCCAACCAACAACAAGGTCAAACGAATCCATAGTTGTGACAAGGTAGCACTGAAGCAATTGTATGGTTACCAACAAGCAAGGCCAAAACAACTGCATGAACATTCATGGATATTTATGCCTGCTATTTGGTCAATGCCTTGCAATGCTTCTTGACTTTGTATGTGTTGATTAGTTATTATATCCAAGGCAGAATGTGCTAGATCAATCAGAAAGTTCAGTTGGGATTTAAGTGCTGATATGTGATTTTGGTGTTGAGTTGTGATTTCCTTTTCATTTTCTGTCTTTGTGCATGTCTTCTCATGTTTCAGTTTTTGTGCAATGCTGAAGTTGACCTTGATGTTCTTGCAAGATCTAGAAATGGACAGTTATGAATGAAGCATGTTCTTTGTATATTGAGAAACTAATATCATCCCACTCTGGATTGATGATTTTAGCTGCCCATCTTGCTCAATGTTTTCTTTATCAAAGGAACATTTGATTTGTTATTATAGCAAAATGCTGCAAGTTTTTGTTCAGTTCTAACAGTATTCATGTCATTTTCCAGTCTGAGGTTTTTGCTGTTGCATTTGCACTGCTCGCAGCTGGTGCTGTAATCTTGACTCTGAATGTTCTGCTGCTGGTAATATCTTCTTTATCCTGCCCTTTTCACGAAACACAATCACAATAATCCGTGTGTGTATGCTCTTACATCCCACAGGATTGAACACATTAGCTAGCTTTAATTTCTCTGATATATTGCCAGTTTTATATCTGGTCAAACGTTAGTGTTGCATAGAATGGAGAAATTCAATATATATGTCGGCATACCATTATGTTCAAATTATAGTAATTTAAAAGCCTGCCACTTGCCAACATCGCAAATGATTTCCATCTTTGATGTTACAGGGTGGACACATAATTTTCTTCCAAAGTCTGAGCCTCCTGGGTTACTGTCTCTTTCCTCTAGACATTGGAGCTCTCATCTGCATGTTGAAGGACAATGTAATAATAAAAGTGATTGTGGTATTTGTGACACTGGCTTGGAGCTCGTGGGCTGCCTATCCATTCATGAGTTCAGCTGTAAATCCAAGAAGAAAGGCACTTGCACTATACCCTGTATTTCTCATGTATGTATCAGTTGGTTTTCTCATCATCGCCATTGATTAATGCATAAGCAACTCCCATTGTTGGAATTTTCATAAACAATTAAACTCACAGCAGTACATAGGAACTTTACATGGTGGTTAATTTTCTGCTCATGTTACTGTACTTTTTTACCCTTTTGACTCCACATGTTCGGAGATTCAATCTGCCAGATGTTATATAGTAGTATGAAACTTTGATGTGGTTATGTACCCCACTTCATGTCATTTCTGAAAACGGTGTCTGAGAGGTTCCTCAGGCCCTGCAGGGAAATTTTGTATTCTTTTTAACCTGCCATTTTTTATGCTGCTTCTAAAGATGAGAGCTGTTACTGTCACAAAAATTTCATTACTGAACGTTCTGTGGTTGTTTTTTCCCGTTTTGCATAAAGTTTGTATTATCAAGTCGAGATTTAATAAGAGAAGAATACAGAGAACCTTCCAATGCCTATGGGGCATTTTTTAAATGGCATTGTGGAAGCTTGGAGTTTAGTGACAGTAGGAACATGATATTCCTTTATCTTCAGAGAGAGAGGGGGAGAGAGTACGAAAGAATCCCTTGTGGTAGATTCTAGTTTGGAACTTGTGATTTGTTAATTACACTGCAAAGGAGATGGATCTAGTTATGCTGTGTATAAACCCTAAACTTTTCCTTTAGGCTTAAAATGCTAATTCAAGTTCACTGTTTTGTTCTGCTCATTCCATTACTTCATTCATCTTTTCATACAACCAAAAATGAAGAAATAGTTAGGTAAATCAAATCATCATCCCAAAACTAAAACATTAAAAGAATATATGCGTATCGTACATGATTACCAGCATAAAGTTGCTATTTTCTGATAGAATTTCCACTTCATTAAACACTAAATAATATCATTTATCATTCAAATTTTCAAAGTGCAAAACTCATTGTATTAAGTGACTAGTGCAAAACTCATTGTATTAAGTGACTTGGAATTTCCACTTCATTAAACACTAAATAATACCGTTTATCATTCAAATTTTCAAAGTGGAAAACTCATTGTATTAAGTGATTAGTCTCTCAATATTCAACTTCTTCCTTTTTCAACCCTTTTTTTTTTCTAGGCCGCCTTTTTTCCAACCTTGCAACCTCATTTCAGTTGTTGTTGTTGTTAAAGAGAAAAGGAGTAAATGGCAAATCAAACTGTTTCTATTTCTTTCAGTCGAAGTGGTTTGTGTAATACAAAAGGTGATTAATTGTTGTAAACTGAGAATTTTAAATAGATGGTAAAGGATAAGAAATCCATTGATGGACAGGAAGATCTGAGCATCCAAGGGTATCAAGACTTTTCAGAAGAAAAAAGGACAAGTTCTGTATTTGTAAGCATTTAAAATTATGGGAAAACAAGAGGGGAGTTTAACTTATGCAAATCTCATGTACTTTAATCATTTGATTTGGATGAAATGTTAAGTTTCTTTAATAATATCTCAGAATTAAAAGGTGACATAATGATTCCAAGATTATTTAGAAGCCTAGAACAAGTTGGAGATTGTCAAGAAAATACAAAGATACATGTGCATCCAACTACTGAGCTTGAGAAGTCAATGATTGCTGTGTATTGTCGGGAAAATACAAAGATTATTCATGTACATATACAAGCATGATTATGTGGGCTACCAGCTTGAAAAATTGTAACACCCACCACCCATCGCAGCATGGAGGTTATGAGATTCAATCTCTACCAATAGCAACTCAATAAAGGGTGGTTTGATAATGGCTAATCTTCAGCAGAGAGACACAGACTACATTGCTAAATGTTACAGATGCCAGAAACCAACTCTCACTTTCAGAAGCAAAGGGGTACTAGGAGGGAAACATTTACCATGTTCATTAGAGAGAATAGCTAATATTCATCCAGTCAACAAGGTCCTACACATTTAAACTACAGGAAAAAATAAATAAAACACAGTGTCATAAGCAGTAAACAAGCCACGTACAGTATACAGAGAATTCATTCATTTTATTCATTCTTCCCATCACATAAGAGAAACAAAGAAGAGACAGGCTGAAAATTAAAGAAAAGGGAAAGCAAGAAAATGAGTGAAAAGCGAGCCCAATTAACCAGCAATCAAGAAAAAGCATAGAAATGAATCCATCAATTAAAAAAAAAAACAGAGAGAGGGACTTACGAGTTTGAAGAAAGAGAGAAATGGGAGGTGAGTGAATCAGGGCTTCATTTTTTTCCTTCTGTCACACTGCAAATTGAGATGGATGTTTGCTTGCTTGCGCTAAATAAGCATTGGAAGAAGAGGAAGAAATGGTGAAAGAGTGCTGCTGACTACCGAGCCTGTTCTGTTGTGTTGTTTATTTTGGGCTCCGGTTCTAAAGCTCAGGTCAATTAAGAGCCCATCCCAGCGATAATTTGCCCAAAAATCTTATGGCCGGAATAAGTTACAGCTTACACAATAGATGTATTTGGGAATTTCCGAATAGAGATTAATTCTATCTTCGTGATCCGGCATTTTAACATTGTGATGCTGGAGCTGAACTTGTTTGACAAGGTTGATTAGGAAATTAATGTTAACAAACTTTAGTGGGGTGATCTTTTGAGCTTGCAAGAAGTGAATCAAATGAAAAGAGGGATGATTTGTGTTTTTGCCGGGTTGTTTTGAAATCAATTCTTTATTGTAATTGAATTTAATTGATAAATAATGTCAATTTACATGTTTGGATGTATGATAAATAATGTCAATTTACATGTTTGGATGGATGAGATAAAATTTATTTTATTTATTTTTTTATATTACTTTTATTATCTTCGTTTTATTTCTTTAAAGGTTTTTTAAAAAGTAGGTAAATTGATATTTTAAAAAAGTAGTTTAATATTAATTTTTTTCTTTAAAATTATAAATTAGAAGGACTAACCTTTTATTTACTTATGTAATATTTTTACATATTGAATTCTATTTAAAATTCAACTTTTATCACTCAATTTATTTATTTGTATATAGTCACTCACTTTTTTAAAAGCTGAATAGAAAAACTGAAACTTAGGAATGCTCGAAGGTGTTATGATTTATTGTGGTTTAGAGAACGAGCCTTCTTCAGACGCTAATGAAGTTTATAAAAGTCTGGAAAAGTGGTGATGGGTATTTAATATTGTGTTTGTCAATAAAATAATACAGATTCTACATTTTATAATTGGCATGCAATGATAAATGACCAAGAGAATTAAATCCGTAGCTAATATAAAACGACCCAGTCGTAAGAATGAGATTTAGGACTTGAAGGCTCCAAAATATTAATGACTTTATCCAAATCCTTAATTTTTAATATCAAGAAAAAATATTCAGTTAGCATGTTTTAAAGAAGGGAAAAAAAAATATGCTATAGATTATAGATAGATCTGACTAGGTACAAAAATTTGTTTTAATTAAGTTATATGATAAAACAAAAAAGAAATTAAATGAACTGGATTTATGTCATAATTATTTGCACAAAAAAGATACTTATAAAAAAATCGATGAAACTCAATTTTTAAATAATATAATATTGAACAATAATATATATATATAAGACAAAAAAAAAAAGCAATATCTGTCGACTCAAGATAGCATACTAGGCTTATAATCTAAATTATGAAATCAATACAACTTTATAAAAAATAAAAATAAAAAAAAAATATTGTCCAATTACACAATCCAAATATTAAAAAAAATCAATTAATAAAAATATCCTAAGCTAAAAAACTACTAGTAAATCTAAGAAGTTCGTCAAACCCCACAAGTTAGATCATAAAAATAAGATAACCTAATAAAAGCAAAAACTAAAAAGAAAAATATTAAACCAATTTCTAGAACAACCAAGTTTAGGAATTATTGAAAGGCAAAACTAAAAAAAAAAAAATCTTTAAAAACAAAGACTTAAGTAAATATTGGTTAGCCCACAACTTAGGTTATAAGATTGGGTTAATCCCACCTAAAGAAAAGTAAATAAAATCACAATGTTTAATTTCCTAAAACTCCAATATTCAAGATTGAAATTCAAAAATAAAATCATTGTAAAAAAAATATCTAAAAAGTGATTAATTTCAACTCAAGTTAACATTTTAAACCCGTGATTTGGATCATTAGGTTAGAATCACAAAAAAAAAATTACAAATCTAAATTCCGAATCAATTCAATGTTGAATGATAAAATTAAAAAAATCAATTAAAAAAAAAACTCAAAACAAAAAAGATAATTATAAAAAAATAAAGATAAAAATTAACATGAAAATAAAATAATAGAGCACCTTTCAACTTTGCCTAGATTATCTTGAATCTCAATAAAATAATAAAGAAAATAAAAGGAAGAAGAAAAATATTGTTGCTACTTAAACATCAACCATGGATAGAAATGCTTCATCCTAATGGAGAGGACTAGACGTGATGCTGGACAACTATTTTTGACCTTTAGAGGAGGCTATACATGTTGTTTGGATGTGGTGGGCCATTACATATGTTGTAGCATGGGATTCATGCACCAACCTATTTAGCTTCCTTGTCTACTCTATTCTATTATATTTATTTTAATTTTAATTTTGGCTTTTAAAAGATAATTTTTTTACATTAATATAATTTTATTTTATTTTTCTAAACCAAACATCAAACAAGTGCCTAAAATTTTTTTTTTGACATTGCAAAAACCCTATATTTATAAAAAAAAATTCAAATTTCAAATAACATCAACATAAATGGATCAAGTTAAAAAAAAATAGTGACTGAAAACCAAAAATAAACTCTTTATATCAACAAAAAAAATCATATTTATTTAAGACTCAATGTTGGTCTCCCAAAACTATAATCATTTTAAATTAGTAAAATTAAATTTTATTTTACAAAATTGACCATCAACATAATGATAAAGTATTTCTCTAACACCTCGAGATCTCCAAACATGAAAAACAAGTAAAAAAATTAATGTTAAAGTACTAAATAAAAAAATAAAACTAATTAAGGAATATAGCATAAAAGATTTTAGAAACTAAAGTTGAAAAATGGTGAATGGTGAATGATAAATTGAATTTCAATTCTAAATTAACTTAATATTAAATTAAAAAATTAAAAAAAAAAATTTCAAACTACCTTTCAACTTTAACAAGACCAGTAAGAATTTCAAAAAAATAAAAAAAAAATAAAAAAAAAGAAGAAAAAATATCATTGCAACCTAAGCACTAATCATAGATAGAAATGAACCACTCTAATGGAGAGGACTAGATAAATGTTATTATAAATGACTATTTTTTATCATTGAAAAAGGTTGCACGTGTTGTTTGAATGTGATGGCCACTCTATATCTTGAAGCATGTGATTCATGCACTAATCAAGTTGGCTTCCCATCTATCCCAATCCATTATATTTTTTTTAGTTTTAATTTTAGTTTATTTAAAATTTAATATTTTTACATTAACATAATTTTATTTTATTTGCTAAACCGTGCATAAATTGAGTGTTTGGATTTTTTTTCTCAACAATAAAAGAACCTTATATTTAGAAAAATAAAACAAATAAATTAAAATTCAAAATAAAATCAATGTGAATAGATCGAGTTAAGAAAAAAAAGTTTAGTTACCGATAAAAAAACAAACTCTTTAATATTAATAAAAAGAAAAAGAAAAGAAACTTAATATTTATCCAAGACTCAAATGCCCTAAACTCTAATGGTTTAAATTAATACAATTAAATTTTATTTTGTAAGATTAATCATTAATATATTGATGAAATATTTCTCCAACACCTCGAGATCTCTATATATAAACATGAAAAATAAATCATCTAGGCTAATCTCAAATCAAAGTAATGTTAAAATAACAAAAATAAGAAAAGGAAATTAATCAAGGGATCAGAGCATAAGAGATCTTAGGAACTAGAAAAAAGAAAACCATTGATTGAATGAAATGGATCTCCTCACCGGAAATAGTATTTCAATGATGCCTATTATTAGTTTATTCGTAATAATCTTATCTTGACCGTGAAAGTAAAATTAATATATGGTATTGTGAAAAGGTGTAATATTGTCGTCGACAATGGTTATTATTATATTTTATTTAAATGATATATTGCGTTCAGCATTCTATAAAAGTAAAAATAAATAAAAATGTTTTGCTTCCGGCCGCCACCTCCCCCCTGGATGATGGCTTGTGCAACTGTGTTTTAAGAGTATTAAAATTAAAAATACATTAAAATAATATTTTTATATTTATTTTATACATAAACATATTAAAATTATTATATTATCAACTAAAAAGTTATTTAATAGATAGATAGAGGAGGCAGACAACATTTTTTTCAAAATAATTACGCACGGAAAATCAATTTCCTGGCTCAACTAGAAGAAAGAGTCATTGAGATGTTAAAATTCAATGGATTTTATTTATTTATTTATTAGCATTATTTCATGGGAATGCTTGAATGAATGAATTTCTCAGCTTTCATTTTCTTTCGTCTGCCAATCTTTGACCACAACTGCATATATTTTACTCTCTCTTTTTTCTTCTTTTAAACAGAGATAACAAATTAGAAAATTGTCAATATATAAATCATTAGCTTGCTTATAAGAATTAATTAAGAAGTAACTGCAAACGTTGAGGGCAGTACAGAAAGCTAGAACCTTCAGAAATTTTGCTCTTTGACTGGTCTCCATCTTCCTTTATATTATATTTGACAAAAAAAACATTAAAAGAACTCTAAGAAAATGTCTAGGTAATTTAAGACAAATATAATTTTATTCTTAAAATGATATTTTTAATATACTTTAAAGTTATTTATTTCCATAAAAACAAATAAAAAACTATATTATGAATTTAATATAAAAAGATGAGATAACTAGGTTAAGATGTCTTAGTATGATTAACCCATTTAATAAAAAGATCACGAGCTCAACCCAAACATGTGCATCTAGCATTTTTTTTTTTTTTCCTCATGCATAGGAGAGGATGACATTTTCTTGCCCTCCTTTTAAAAAATAAATAAATAAAAGTAAATAATATATTATCTACTACATTAAATAACAAGTTATTTACTAGTCTAATTTTCAACCACTAGAGAGATAGTTAAAAAAAATTAGAGTTTTTTAGATTAAAAATTTTATTTTTCAACATATTTGCATCTACAGACATCTAATATACATCCATACCATATTAATAAACCAATATTTCAACTTATAACATCTCTAGATAAAAAATTTTTTGAAAAAGAACACCAAATTTAACAAAAAAAAATTCTCTCTTAACCTTGATTTACTCTTTTATGGTGAAATGAAGGTCTAAAAACATCTCAATAGACTCTCTCGTCAAATGGATCACATTAATACAAAGATTAATTAGAACATTAATACAAAGATTAATTTTGTTCTAATGTACTATTTTCCAAATAGGTTTCTCACTCTTCTTCTAAATTCAAACACTGAAAATAAACAAAATAAAATTTTAAATAAAAATAAAAATTTTAAAAACTAAATATAATTGGAGAAATAAGAAAAATGGATAGGCCAAAAAGCATCTTTTATCATCTTTTGGATTAGCCACCTATTTTTCCCGTGCTTTACATGTGACTCTTTCTCTTTTCATTTTATCTTTCTACCATAATTTAAAACTTCATCTCATAGAATAAAGTAAAATAAAAGAAAAATAAAAGAAAATAAAAATTAAAATAAAAAGGAAGCAGCTTCACTGTTGAATTGCCAAATACAAAGATTGCTCTCTCCTCTCTCAATCCTTGTCTATAAATGTACGAGTGTTGTTGTGCCACTTGGCATCTTTGAGTGGAAAGTTGTTTTGGCCTTCTTTGGGTTCAAGTTTGGGTGCAACAACAATTTCGTCCTTACAAAACTATAAATCAAGATTTCCTATTTTTCAATATATCTTTTTTATCAAGTTTTTCCATCCAAATCGATAGAATTATACTTTTCATCTCAAAAAATGTCTTTGAATTATAAAAATAATATAATTTTATTTTTCCCACAAAATTTTAAAAAATTATTTATAAAAAATTTAGTGGAATCTTGAAATCTGTTAATTTCTTAAAACACTCTAAGCAAATTTAAAAACCTTTAAAGAAATGATTAATGGTTTTATAAAAGATCAATTTGCATGTTAATTGCGATTAATTTAAATTTTTTAATGATTTTAAAAACGCATTCTTCATTTCAATTTAAAAACCTTTAAAGAAATGATTAATAGTTTTATAATAGATCAATTTGCATGTTAATTGCAATTAATTTAAATTTTTTAATGATTTTAGAAACGCATTCTTCATTTTAATTTGATGAATAGGTTCAAACTCAAGAAATCAAGCAATGAAAAAGAGTTTCTTGAACACCAAACCCACCTTAGATATTTTATTTATATAAGTTATAATTAATTGCATGTTTCTTAAGCCATTTATGGAATGCTTCTTTGTAATTTAACTTAATTTATTTTATTTACATTTAGGATTGAATATATTTTGTAAGAATAATTCAAATACTAAAATTAAATTAATTAAGACAAAAAAAATATTAATGGTTTACCTTTTGCTTAAAATGCTTTCGCTTGTGTGTTATAAGTTTTTCATCAGATAGAAGAAGTGGGATATTTTCTTCTAAATTCTTCAATTTAGTAGCATAATTAATATTATCCATGGTTTGTTTTGAATTGTTGTATTAAAGAAGAATATGATATATTTTAATCTATACTCTTACGTTCTGAATCATACTATTATCGAAGGGTTTGTTCTATATTGTTGAATTATGCTGCATTTTAATTATTGTGAAGTTGCAAGTAAGTGTTTTAGAAAGAAAATCTCTTAAAGATAGACTATTTCTACGTGTTTGACCAAAGTGTTTGATTAAAAGATAAAATAGTTTTCTTTTATAGAATACGAGCCCAAAGCCTTAACTTTATTTTATTTTAATTTTATCCTTGTAAGTGATATTTATGATATTTTATTTGTTGGCATTTCCATATCTTTGAATGTTCTCGAGAATTCAAGGTGTTTTTGTAAAATTTTAGGATTGAATTAGAGGTCAATTGAATTAAATAATATTTTGATTTGTTAAAAACAATTAATAAAAGAAAGATTGAGAATAAAAAAAACCAAAAATAATAATCAAAAGAGACCTTTTATCAAATTCATGTGAAAAAGTTAATTTTTGTCCAAATATTCTTCATGCAGTCATTTTTTATGCCTTTAGTTTTAGGATTTTATGTTTATATCTTGCAATTTATTTTTCTTTTACATTTCCATTCATTAGTTTTGAGAGGTGAAAAAGAAAGTTGTTGAAAAACAAGAAAGAGAGAGAGTGATCATTTAACCACATTCTTAGTAACAAAAAAAAGTTGATTTTTGTGTTATTGGATTTCTCTTAATAAAAAAAAAACTAAACTATATGAACATGTCAAATATGCAAATCAGATCATGAGACCAAGGTGAGCAAACAAAAATAAAGAAAAAATAAATCAAACTTCAATTCCAAAAAAATCAAACACATAAATAAATCAAACTTCAATTCCAAAAAAATTAACACATAGGGAGGAAATTGAAAAAAAATCAATAAAATGATAAAAAAAAAAACTAGCACACCGAGCAAGCTAACCAATTCCACAACCTAAATTATGTAAATAAGATAACTTAATAAAAGACAAACTAGAAAAGATTACAAAGCTCTATTTTAAATCAATCCAATGTTTAAGGATAAAACGTAACAATTATTAAATTTAAAAAAATGAACCTAAAAAGATCTTAAGTCAATTCAGGTTAACCTGTGATTTAAGTGATGAAATTGAAATAAACAAATAGAAAGAAAATTAAAAAAAATCACAAAGTTCAATACCAAAAATATTCAACCTTGAAAAATGGAACCGAAAAGGAAATTTTTAATCAATCTAATGTTAGAAGGATGAAATCAAGAAAGAAAAGGAATTTAAAAAATATTCCAATGTAAATTCAACAAAGAATGAAAAATAAAAAAAATTGAGATAACCCTAGTTATTTTTAAAATTTATAAAAATATATATAAAAATAAAATAAATAAAAATAACATAGTCCAATCTATAATTGAATAAATGTTGAATAATGAAGCTAAAAAAAAAAGAGTTAAAAAAAAAAACAAGAAAACCTAGGAACCTTCTAAATCTAGGTTAATATATAAAACTTGCAATATGTAAAATCCTAGATCCATACTCAATAAAGGAGCTAAATTCTCAACAAATTTAATGTTGAAGGATGAAATTAAAATAAAAAGAAGCAATCAAAAGAATGAAAATTACATTTGATATAAAAAGAAATTTAAGGAGGATGGAATTGTTAAAAAAAACATTAATTTTAAAAATTATCTCAAATAAAACAAATATCAATCAAAAGAATTAATACCAAATTTAAAAGATAAAAAATTAAAGGGTAATGAAATTGAAAAAAATTCAAATTTATAAATTATCTAAAATAAAATAAATAAATAAATAATAGGGACTAAGTTTGATGAAATAACATAATGAAGTATTGCTTTATGTTTTAAAAGGATAGACATGAAAATTAAGGAGGAGAAGAAAAAAATATCAATGCTAAATAGTTAAAATTAAAAAAAAAAAGTTTCAAAAAAAAAAACAAGAAAACTTGTGAGAACTTTCTAAATCTAAGTTAATCTATAAAACTTGCAATACATGAAATTTTAGACCCGGATTCAATAGAGAAGCTAAATTCTTAACAAATTTAATGTTGATGAATAAAATAAAAAAAATTAACAAAGTAAAAAAAATAACAATAAAAAGAATAAAAATTATATTTGATATAAAAAAATATACAGATGATGAAATTGTAAAAAAAAACATTAATTTTAAAAACTATCTCAAATAAAACAAATATCAATTAAAAAATGAATATCAAATTTAAAAAATTAAAAATTAAAAGGAGAATGAAATTGAAAAAAATAATTTATAAATTATAAAAAATAAAATAAAACAAATAAAAAAACTAAGTTTGATGAAATAACATGTTGAAGTATTGCTTTAAGTTTTAAAAGGACAAACATGAAAATGAAGAAGGAGAAATTTTTTTTTTATCATTGTCAGAATAAGAGTATGTTTGTTTTTGCTATAATTGTTGTGGTTGTGGTTGGAAAAAAAATGATTTTAAGAAAAAGCACTTTTTTTTTTAGGACAAACATGAAAATGAAGAAGGAGAAAAATTTTTTTTATCAATGTCAGACTAAGAGTATGTTTGTTTTTGCTGTAATTATTGTGGTTGTGGTTGGAAAAAAGTGATTTTAAGAAAAAAAAACATTTTTTTTGTGGTTTATGTGTATATTTAAGTGTTTGGTTAAAAGTGTGGTTTGACTTTATTGTTGTTAAAAACATGTTTGGTTAAACTTGTGGTTGGAGT
>NW_011500428.1:137768-138296 GCF_000495115.2 Populus euphratica | reverse complement strand
CGCCATTGATGCGACAACAATTTTATCGTGTGATTTATAAGGAAACTCAGGCATGATTTGAAAGATTCTCCATCTTTTCTTCCAAACTCCAAATGTACGTTCGATTACACATCGTAATGATGAATGCACTCGGTTGAATAGTTCCTCCCGACTTCATGGTTGTCTTCATCGATGAAATTCTAGAAGATGATATCTCTCCCTTCTATATGGACCCAAGTAACTGTACTCATTTGGATATCCCGAATCAACGAGATAATACTTCCCTGTATAAATGTACTAATTGTTTAACGCTTACAAAATACTTCATAGAAAAACAAATTTGACTAGCTGAATAACAACCATATGTTTTTTTTTAATGAATATCTTCAGGAGGCTGCAGAAATTGTACATTTGTATTTCCAATCGCCTCATAAAATATTCTTGTATCGTGAGCACTACCTTCCCACCTAGCCCAAACAAATGTAAATTGCATGTCAAAGCTACATACTGCCATTATATTTTACATCAGTATACATTTTTTACCAATAA
>NW_011500428.1:108087-134092 GCF_000495115.2 Populus euphratica | reverse complement strand
AATAATAATAATAATAATAATAATAATAATAATACAAAAGGCTATGAAAACTCACAATATTTTTTGTTTTTCCCTAATGTTTAATTTCTTAAATGACATAGAAAATGAAAGGTAAATATCATAATTCTTTAACCATTTTGGGATATAATTATTTTGCAAATAGAAACAGAGAATCAGAGATAATTGTGCAACCGAAACAGAGAAACTGACCTTGAATTTTTTTGTGCATCCGAGACAGAAATGGGTAAGATGCTTGTGCTTTAGCTTTCCAGGAGACTGATTTCGATGCTCTCTTTGGTTCTGGCAAGGAAGACACAATAAGAGAAAATTTTGGTTAGAGAACACAGTTTGTTTTAGCTTAATCTGTATGTTTTTTAGGTCAAGTGCAAAGAAAATTACCTGTTTCAGTGCATGTCTTCTTCAACCGTGAAAGGAGTTCATCACGGTAGGAGATCAGTGGCAGATGGGCTTCTACACTCGGTTACAAACATTGTCACGATTAGTGAAAGAATGGTGGGTGTGTTTACCACACTAAAAGCACGAGGAGGAGCATTGATTTTTTGAGAAGAGGGCAGTTGTAGAGGAGGAGAGTTGGGGGAGGCGAATGTGGAGGCGGGGAGACGATCGTAATATTGACCAGGGCTAATTAATTTTTTGGTAAAGGTTGCAGTGTTTTCTAAAGCGTAACCACAGAAAAAGCAACTCCCATTTGCTTTTACTTAACCTGCGTTTTGAACACAATTTTTATGGGTCCCATGACGTTTGAAAACTCTGGTAGTTGTTAACCAAACAACTTTTTTTAATAGAACCGCAGGAAATGTGGACGCTCTCACATAACTAAGCAGGTTCTAAAAGGAAGGTTGCCACATGCAGTGTTTAATCATAAAAGGGATGTTAAAATGATTCAAGCATCACCTTGAAAGATAACTTTTGGTTACAAGACAACTTAATACATGTCACACGAAGGGCATAAGGTTGCTCATTTGATGGCGCTTATAACTTACACGCCAACAAGTTTTTTTAAAAATAATATTTATAATTTGTTAAATATAAAAATGCCCTTAATTCAACTTGATATTAACCAAAAACACCATAAGAAAAAATAAAAATGATAGTTTAGTATATTTTTATTTAAAAGGTTAATTAAGTAATTATAATGTGGTAAAAATATTTAAAAAAACTTAAGCGCCTCTTAACATCAATTTTAAAATTTTTATTTATTTAGAAGATAGGCAAGTCATTTAACATTTAACTGTACACAAAAAATAAAAAAATTATTTGTCTGTGCACAATTTGAAAATAATAATTGAAGTTTTTATGATTTAAGAGTAATTTTGTAATGATAATATTTGATTTTCAGTTTTAGTTTTTTTTTTTTCATTAATAAAGAAAATCAGAATCATGTTTAATGTATACAACAGGGACTCTTGTTCTATATATTGTTTAAGATGGAGGCCACTGTTGGATGTGTTTTTTTTTTTAACATCCAATTCGTGTAATTTTCTCTTGACCTATGGTAAAAAAAAAATAACTCCCTGGCCCCTTGGTTTCTCGACGGCTGCACGCTCGCTGCTGTATGCGCAGACAGTGAAGGACTGTTTGGCTGGCACTGTACAGTATCATTGGAAGCATTGTTTGGATTACATGTGCATAAAATCGTACGGTCACACTGTCTGTATCTCTATATATTTACTGTCTTTTTTTTTTTTACTGCAGCAATTATTTAGTTTACGTGTAGGTGGAAGGAAGTAACATGCAGCCCTATCGCTACGGCCATGCTGAAACAGAATAGTACGTAGCAGGAATTACTGTGTGAGAGACAGATGGGTTGCTTTGCTTATTGGGTTGGATTTACCTTTGCTTGCAAGCGTGGGCATGTGCTGGCGACCAGACATGAAGAAACGAGCCCCAATAAGGATTCTCTTTAGATTAAAACTATACCATGCGACAACAGAGCTCGGGGCTATCAAACCGATTGGACTCTCTCTTCCCCACATGTCCCTCACTTGTACTGTTTAGCAAGCGAAACAGAAGAGGACAGAACAGATTAAGCCGGTGGTTCTTACCACTTTATCTATGGTTGGCTAATGTTAATTGTTAATTTTATATAATTTACCGAAAGTCAATGCAATTACATTTACTGGGTAATACCAATAGTTGCTCTTTAAGGAATCCGTTGTCATTAATGAAATTGACTAGGTCTGATAAGAGTAAAACTTTATCTTTCTTTTATTACTTTTTAATGTTCTTTTCTAGTTTAGTTTAAATGCATTATCTCTTCTTGAATATGTTAAAGTCAAGTAGGGTTTCTTACATCTTGTTTGATTTGTGAGACTAGTCTCCCTTAAAGATTTAGTTTTTTCTTATTAAAAAAACAAAAAAATTATAACATAATTGATCTATAAATTATTTAATAGTAGTCAATAACATGGATAAATGGATAGATAATCAAACCACCTAACCAAAGGAATTGCGAAGACTCTCAAAATAATCGTGTACAGGCTTCAATTCCAAGATTTGGTCAAGATTTATCATACAGTGAATTTAACCAAGTTGGACTAAATTGCGTTAAATTATAAGATGATTAACAATTAATTTTCAAATAATTGATTTGAAATGGACAGATTTTACAAACACATGGTAAATTTTGATCATATTTTTTAACATAAATAATTTTCCAAAGTGGTATTGTGAGAGTTTCTCTCTCAAGGAATTCAAATTAACACACGGACATATATTTATTTTTTTAATAAATAAACACTAGTTCATTAGCCTACACTTCATTGCAAGTTGGATAAAAATAACCTTTAATATAAAATAAGTGTAGTTGTTACCAGCATATTTTATGGTAGGAAGAAAAGTTTTTTTTTTTTATTGCGTGCTAAAACTTTTATGTGTTCCTTTAATAAAATAGATCTAGAAAAGTTATTAATTAAACACCAAGTTAGAAAATTAAAAAATAAATATAGATTAAAATATTTGATTTCTTGTCATAGGAAACCCTTTAAAACTTTTTTATTTAATTGTATAGCAAAAAATTAAAACTCCAATGAAACAAAATGATTTGTTATATAATTCCTCATTTCCTGTTTTTTTTTTCTATGAAGAAATATAACTCTATAATTCTATGTACTTCATTTAATAAAAGTCAAAAAGACATCCGAATAATATCAAAAATAAATTTGAACGGCTTGCAATAATGACAAGAAAGGCATCCCTTAAATTAAAACTCTTTCATCTCGTTGACATGTTTCATCTTGACATGTCTTCTTTCGTATGGATTTCTGTTTTTCTTTTACATGGAGTCTGCTAATGCTGGCGAGGATGAATTGAGAAATATACTAGCAAATAGCAATACACCACATCTGCATTCCGTGAGCATTGTTTTGACAATGTCACTAACTGCGGCCTGGTGGTGACCAGATTATCTTAATTGAGTTCCAAATTAAATAGATAAGTAAAAACTGATTTGATATTATCTAATTACAAATTCAATTTGATTTAAAGAAAAAAAAATTAAATGAAATTATTTTAACTTTTTTTATATTTATACTAAAATAATAATATTTCAAATCGATTTAGGTTAACTCACATTAATTAATAACTTCCTCATAATGTTTAACAACTTATTATTTAAAAATATTTTTATTTGATTATATCAAAATGAATATTAAAATGAACATAAAAGATTTATACTAAAATAATAATATTTCAAATCAATTTAAATTAACTCAGATTAATTAATAACTTGCTCATAAATTTTTGAGGATTTAACAATTTATTATTTAAAAATATTTTTATTTGACTCTATCAAAATGAGCATTAAAAGAACATAAAAATCAACAAATAACATTTTAAAAAATCATTGTGAAGGATGACAAAAAAAATCTTTTCTAATGTTATAAGCAAGATATTATAATATCTTTCAAAAATTAAAAAAAATAAATGGTATTTAATCAAACCATATTTAGAAACAAATTTGCAATCAAATAAAATTAAAATAAAAAACTATCAATTAAAAGAGTGCCCGCCAATATAATAATAAAAAAACTATGGTATTATAAAAAAATTAAAAATTTAATATTATTTGATAAAAATTCCTCAAATTAATTTCTGACTAGTCTATTTTAATGAATTAAAATTTAAAGATATAGAATAAAAAATAAGAACAAAAGCAAGCCAAGCTTGGGTGGCCGACATGCTAGGCCTCCATGTTTTTTTTTTATGTTAAAAGAAAGGGTAAAAAAACAGTGCATGCAACATGTTGTCTGTTACTCTAGATTGTAGCGATGTGAGAGTCGCCAAAAAGTAAGGACATCAAATAACTAAAAATTCATTTTGCCTAAAATTAACCATCTAAAAATCTATTAAAACCTCAATTAATCAAACCTCTCAATACAAAATATCTCTAAATTGATTAAAAAACACAAGATTAAGCTGAAAAAATTTTCCTTCTTAATCTTAATCTACTTGATTTTGTCATTAATTTTTTTTTTATCAACACTAAAGAACGAAATATAAAAACTAATTATCTCTTGCCTCTCTCATTTTTAACAACTCTCCCTCTCTCTCTCTTATCCCTCAAATAGAGGGACCTAAATGTGAATGAAATAAATTTTTTGACCAAAACATATAATTACAAAACTAAAATGACCATAATACAGATTAAGAAAAATCCCGAGGCTAACTCCCTCCAAAAAGTGATGAACGAACCATGTTGGACAAAAAAATAGTTTTATTTTTCACTCACTTTTATTTTTATCTTTTTATTTTAAATTTTGTGAAAACAATAAAATCAATTTTATTTTATAAAATCAAACATCGAACCAGTATCAAAAAGTTTTTTATTTTAACATCAAGATAATTTAATAAATCTTCAACCAATATAATATAATATAAAATAATAAAATTTAAAAAAAAAATACTACTCAAAATTATAGTGTTTTCACTCACATGCCACAATGCATGTACAATGAAAACACTGCACCTTTTAGAGTTTTCACTCATATACCACGGTGCATCAACAAATTACAATTTTTATTTTTATGTTTTTGTAGCTTATAGGTGAGAAATAGAGCACAAAAGCTTTTACAGGAAAGAGGATCTAAACTAAGTGGATTGTTGACTTAATTCACACATGAGCGTGCTCGGTTTGGTTCGGCAGGAGCCTGGGCTAAAAACCTTTCTTGGCCTAGAAATATTTTTTTAGCTAGCCTATGAATATAATGTCTTATTATTAACCATCCACATGTTTTATTTTGTTTCATGATGAGTAATTAGGATTAAAAACAACAAAAAATAATTCTGTTAATTAATAGAATTATTTATGCTTCAGTTTTGGTCCTAGAATTTAGTATAAATAATTCTGTTAATTAATAGAGTTATTTTAATCCCCATATTTTTTTTAATATTTACAAATTAATTCTTATTGGAAAGTTTTTTATCCTTATATTATTATGAATTAGAGTTTAATCCACAATGTTTATGATGTAATAAGTAATCATAGGCCATTATATTCCAATTTTAAAAATTAGACAACCAAGAATAGAATGCGATCCCGTTATATTCAACTAAACATGTCGGTACGTGATTATTGAGACAATGCACATAGGAGACAGTGGTAAAAAAAGGGGTGTCTGTCTCAGACGATTCGGACAGGCTAAGAAGATAGGCTCTTCTTCTGCACGCAGTTGTGGACTTTGTACATGAAGGGTCGGTAAGCAGATGCCCATTAAGATTTAGACAGCTGCTTTCGAGAGAGATTAAGATGAAATCCCAGGATTAAGAGCTTCAAACCATGGACGTAAAATCCAATGGCTGAAAAGAGAACAACCTGTTTGTTTAGACATCAACCTCGATCTCTGAAGATCTTTCTTCTCAACTGAATCAAGGGAACTTTATGACAGAACCCTTGCAGTAAGTTAGTTGGGGACAGGCCATTGGTTAAGAGGCATAGGAGGGAAATAAAAATTCCATTTCTGTGTTAACAACTTTATTCTAGTTGAAAAAGAAGAGATTTACTTGGGACTAACTCTTTGAGTGTTTTTCATTTTATTCCAATGCTGTAAAAAAAATCTGATAAAATAAAACAAAATAACATATAGAAAAAATAGTTAATGAAGTGAGCCATGCGATCTCTATCGATATTTACTTATTTTTATGTTGTTTATATGGTCTATTTCAATTATAATTAATGATTTTTTTTATTTGTTAGATGTTTTTTGTTAATTTCTTTAATAATATCAGTAATGCATGAATTGTTTTCTTTATTATTTATTAAATTTGAATTTTATAATTTAAAAAAGATTCACATGACACTCAATACTTATGAATCCCAGATACATGCACATTTCTTTGAGCTATTCTAGTTTTCTAAATATCTTTTATACCTAGTTATTTTATCTTCTTCTTTTTTCTTGCTACGTTAGAATCCAGAAAAAAACTCCAAATTTGAGATAACCATAGTACTCCACGTACAAGCTCTGTCACGTGGGCCCGGAAGGGCCGATGGGGTTGAATAAAAAGTTAAAAACCTTCAGCCCTCGCTCTTCGCCATTACTTTAATTACATTCGAATTTCCAGCGATGCCTAATGTTTTCAAATCTCACCTATGACTACATTCGATTTTAAATTTCAGCCATTAATTACATTCGATTTTCCAACCATTTAAATCTAAACAATAAAATAATAAAAATGAGAATAATCCAATCCTGGCTAGTACAGGGCAATTTCACTCTGATTTTTTGTCACTTGACCACACATGCTTTTGATTTTTGTACATGAGAGCTCTCAAGTGCTTGAATAATATATTGGCTTTTGTAGCAGTCGTAATTTCCTGTTTATCCTTTCCTCGCCTACATCCTGGGTCAATAACACGCATTGCTCTCTGACTTTTTAGGCATGGTAAGAAGATTCGCAGTTATAACGATTACGTTTAAATTAATCAAACACGGGATGACTTCTTGAGGTAAGGGCAATGCTTGAAAAAACCTTTCACTTGATAAAAACAATACATCACGATGCCCTTTGAATTTCCTTTTTGTTTTCTTGCTTCTCCGTTTCGTGACTGAATTCTGATCTCCCTTGTATTTAATCCCTGCCAAATCCCTGTCGGATTAATGAAAATGTTAAGCTACATGGTGTTGGTAAAAAAGACGTCACTCAAATAGTTATGGCTTTGCTTTTCTGATAACACAACCGCAGGTCTGCTGTCCAGCCTCATTCATTGTCCCATTCATGCATCTTGAAGTATCATCCCTCTCATTTCACGATCCATCTCAGTTTTTTTTTTTTTTTTACCTGTAAGCAAAGGACCTTTTCAAATCCTCCATAATAGAGTACTGAAAAATCTCCTGTGAATCACTCGAGTCCCCAACACCTCGAACACCAAATTGGACCCCGCTCTGATCTTCTCCAACTCAAGACTCCAGGATCCTTTTTGTTTTTTACCCTCTCTACCCTACTGTTTTCTTTGTACTTGTATATATCTTGGCCCACCAATCCCTCCACATCTCGAAACCTTTCCTTTCCCCTGCCCTTTTTGTGCCCTTTCTTTTCCTTTATTCCCACATGTCTCCCTCCACAAATTCCCCAGTTTCTAGTTTCTACAGAGAAACCCCTCAAAATCCCAAGGCCCATCAGTCCGTATAAATTAAAGCAAGAAAGACCCTTTTACAAAACCTCCTTAAAAGTGAGAGAACAGAAAGAAAACATCTACTTGCTTTCCCTCTCCCCTCTCATAAAAAAACCCAAAAAACTAAACACCACCTCTCTCAATCCTTTACAAAAAGGAACAGCAGGATGAAAGAATATTGGGGCTCGTTGGCCTCAATACTTGGTGTGTTGGCCTTTTGTCAAAGTCTCCTTCAAGTATTATTCCCACCAGAGCTCCGGTTTGCGACTCTGAAACTCTTCAACCGGATCTTTAACATGTTCACTTCTTATTGCTATTTTGATATAACAGAAATTGATGGAGTCAACACCAACGAGCTCTACAACGCAGTCCAACTCTATCTAAGCTCCTGTGTCTCCACCTCTGGCAGCCGTTTGAGCCTCACTCGTGCTCTGAATTCAAGTGCTATAACTTTTGGCCTAACAAACAATGACACTCTCTTTGACACCTTCAATGGTGTTACTGTCCTTTGGGAACATATTGTGACTCAAAGACAAGCACAGACATTTTCCTGGCGTCCATTGCCTGACGAGAAGAGAGGTTTCACTCTACGTATCAAGAAAAAGGACAAGCCTTTGATTCTTGATTCTTATCTTGATTACATTATGGAGAAAGCCAATGATATAAGGAGGAAAAATGAGGACAGGCTTTTGTATACTAATTCAAGAGGTGGGTCTTTGGATTCAAGAGGGCATCCCTGGGAGTCGGTACCATTTAAGCACCCAAGTACTTTTGAGACTCTGGCTATGGACCCTGTCAAGAAAGCTGAGATCATTGAAGATTTGAAAGATTTTGCAAATGGTCAATCTTTTTATCAAAAGACAGGTAGAGCTTGGAAGAGAGGTTATTTGCTTTATGGACCTCCTGGTACCGGTAAATCTAGCATGATTGCTGCCATGGCTAATTATCTCGGTTATGATATTTACGATCTTGAATTGACTGAGGTACACCATAACTCTGAACTTAGAAAGCTTTTGATGAAAACAAGCTCAAAATCTATCATTGTTATCGAGGACATTGATTGTTCTATTGATTTGAGTAATAGGAAGAAGGGTGGTCCTAATAATAGTAGTTCTATTGGGAGGAGTTACTGTGACCCAGAAATGCGATCCGGGTCTGGTGTTAGCACTGGTGAGGAAGGAGGGAACTCAATAACTTTATCTGGGTTATTGAATTTTACTGATGGGTTGTGGTCATGTTGTGGAAGCGAGCGGATTTTCGTTTTCACAACAAACCACATTGACAAACTTGATCCTGCATTGTTAAGGAGTGGTAGAATGGACATGCATGTTTTCATGAGCTACTGTTCATTTCCTGCATTGAGGATCTTGTTGAAGAATTACTTGGGCAATGCAGAAAGTGATTTGGATGAGGGGGTTTTGAAGGAGTTGGAAGAGGTTATTGACAAGGCAGAGATGACTCCTGCTGATATAAGTGAGTTATTGATCAAGAACAGGAGAAATAAGGACAGGGCAGTGATTGAATTGTTGGAGGCATTGAAGAATAAGGCAGAGATGAAATTGAAGAGTGGAGACTGTGTTAGAGAGAAGGATTTGAATGATGTGGGAGAGGAAGAGGAAGAGCAAGAGAAGAGAGCTTTGGAGAGTCCTAAAGAAGGTTGTGACTATGAGGACAGCATCAAGAAAGAAGAGGAGGATGAAGAGAAGAAGATAAAATGATATAGAAAATGAAGTATTTTACTGGCTGGTTTCTGGATTGAAAGTATTTCTATTTTATCTTCAAATTGTTGCTGGTGCATAGCATAAGCGGTGGTGGTGGGCTGCTGCGAAGACTGGAAGTGAATCTGTACTGGATAATATTAGGTCTCCAATTTTTTTCAATGTTTAATATTATTATCCATCTTAATATTAATTAAATAATGAAAGTAGTATCATATGATCAACAGATAAACTTATTTGCATGTGGTGTGGTTGGCTTGGCCATGTGGGATTTTCATATACGCCTTACTTTAGGGGTCTAATGACGCCTCCATTTTTCCCTTCTCATCATCCTCCTCTGCAACTGTGACCCACATGCTCTTCTTCCATTACAATTCTCAATTATGAATGACTGTGGGGGCCTTGGATTGTGATGAGCCTTAAATCTACGCTGCTAACTAGCATCAAGGGTGCGCACTTGGGAAGGATCCAATTGTATCCTCCAAGTTAATATTTTTTTTTCTGGGTTTTTTTTTTTTTCTAGTTTGTGGCAACGCCTTGTCGAATTGATCAAATGCCAAGGGAAGGAATAGATGCGTAAGCAATGAGACGGGAAGGATAGAGAAAGTGAAACACGATGGCTAGGTGTTAGGTAGCAGATCTTCATAACCTTCTCGAGTTCTTCCTTAAGATTTGTTGTAGTCGGTACTTTGCCTTGTCATTTTCTAATTATGTCAAAGTATGCCATAATAATTATTCTAATCTTGAGGTGACGCGGCTTATGGATAGGATTTAAAGGGCACTTTAGGAAAAACAAAAGGAGGGGCAAATTTGATTAACAAGCTCCAGATTTCATGTCGGGGAAAGGAAGGATTGGAGAGCTAAAGTAACTAAAAAGTCTACATTCACGATGAGAAAGGGTTGTCATGCCTAGACAGGTGACAATTTTCTCTCTAGAAATTAATATTTATTTTCCATGGAAAACATGAATGAAGGAAAAGGGAGAGCTGATGGCTGGCACGGCGGAGCGAAATCTACATTTTTTTTCTCGGAGGAGAATACCACTTTAAAGGTATTTGGCTCTGTGGCGGCTCTGCAGTTTATTTCAAACAAAACTTTTAATTATTTGGTAAAGAAAATAAATTGGTATTGAACTTGTGGACCTCAATTAATTAGAAGTAATTTTTACCAGCTTTTTCATGTGAAAAGCTGGTCTAAAAACGATAAACAAGTAATGAAATTTATGGTGCTTAATACTGTTTAAAAATTTAAACAAAATTATTCTTTTTTTATAAACACAATAATGTAATTGTTACTCTAAATATTTTATTTGCTTTGTTTTTCTTCACTGAAGCCTCGAGATTTCTAAAAATCATCACTCCTTCGTATCTCTAAGCCATAACTCTTTGTTTTTCTTTACTATAGCCTCCAGATTTGTAAAAATCATCACTCCTTCGTGTTATTAAGCTATCAAAAATTATTTTTTTTCACTATAGCCTTCAGATCCCGAAAAGCCATCATGTAGCAAAACAACAGGCCATCATTTTTTATTGTTTTTCATCATAACCAACATATCTCTAAGGCTAAGCTCTTTATAGAGATCTAGTTTTATTTTTTTCTATACCTATAAATCCAATTATTATTAGTAATAAAAGTTTTTTCACTCTGGTTTGGATCATCATTCCACGCCCACCTTCATGTAAGCTACAAATCTAGTAATATTGCTGTTTTTTTTTATTTGATTTTTATCTATCATTAATAATAACCCTTCTGTCTGAATAAATTTACTTATATGATTCTAGATTAGTAATTTAGGATCTTGTATTCATTCCATCTTGTTGCTTTTATGTTCAATGATTGACATGAATTTTTACTTTTAGGTGCAGGATTCACTTGCTTTTAACTATATCAATAGCCTTTCTCCTATCAAGCTGGTGAAGTCCATAAACATTGCTCATACATTCCACTCACTTAGTTTTGCATCCCTTCTATTTTTACTTCGCCTCATGTCAATTCTAACAAGGAAACCAAGTTCCTTAAGAGGTAAATAACTTGCTATCTTGACCATTAATTCATTTCTTGTTTGGTTTTTTATTTGTCAACTGTTTTTCTTTTCATTTGTTTGCTTTTTTGAACAAGTTAGCTATGTGACTACCATATTTTTACTATCATGCTTTCTCGTTATATCCATTCTGGTGAGTTTATATTTATGTTTCTGTAGATTCTCTAAAACTACCTTTTACTGTTAGAGGGTAAATGATGCTTTGTATTGGATAGAAGTTTTAAAATGCTTGCATGAGAATTTGAGACTATCTTACTATGCAACTATCGTAAATTACAATGTTTCTTATTAATTGGTTAACTATTTATTAGTAAATGATAAATGGAGTCCGTATTACTTTATGTTTCTTATAAATTGTTATCCCTGAAAGTTGCATTCGGTTTACTAAGACCTGAAACTCTATTTGTTCCATGATATTAGATATGAAGTTCCTTTACTTATAGCTCGTATTGGTTTTTTTTTCAAGCTCCAGATATGCTTCAATGCATTTAATAAAGCTATAGACCTTGATGATAATGATCATCCTTTTCTAAAAACTTTAAATATTACTTGGTAAGTTTGTAATTTTTTCTAATTTATAATATGAAATATCAAGATCTCGTATGTTTTTTCCCCCTTCCCTGTTCTGCATTTGGATTGTTATAGACTAGTACCCAGATAATGTGTATTTTATGGTCATAAACATATTAAATTAGAACTGGATTGTCTATCATTTGTAGTGTCGTTGTTCTACCTAAATAATATCTAATAATAGTGATTTTGTATATTAATTTACTTGGCTTAACTATATTTTTTACAATAAAATTGCTATTTGTTTTTTTATATAACCAATGAGCTTGTACTCAGATTTGAAACGACAATATTTCATTGTTTAGAATGTTTTTTTTTATAGAATGCTAGTATATGGTATATCTTGAGAGGTTATGTTTTTTTTATTGTTGATTCCTGATCTGTAGTTTATTGATTACAATAATTATGAATTTGAATATGTGGTTATGTCTTATGTAATTTGAATATAGGGATAGGTATTTGAATCAATTACATTGATGGCAGCATTATCATATTTTTTTAATTTAATGATTGAAAAAATTCCTTTACATATAATATTTTGCTAAAAAAAAAATTTAATGGGAGGTCTTGAAAGCTCAAATAAAGCATCTTGGAGTAAGAAGATGCTATATATATTTTATGATATTTGTATTGTTGCTATTGAGGAAAGAATGAGGCCAGACACTCATTTCGATAAGGCTGGATGGAAATTTGTTATGGCTATCTTTCAAGAGAAAACTGGTCATCTTTTAGTAAGATTCAACTAAAAAACAAATGGGATGGTGCAAAAAAAAAATGGAGGACTTGGAAAAAATTGATTTCTGAAACAGGAGTAGGATGAAATAGTAAACTTGAAACTATTAGTGCTAGTGATGAGTGGTAGAAAGAAAAAACTCAAGTTAGTAATTAATACCCTTTTTTCCTGGATTTGTCTTTGTCTTGTCTTATTTCTTAAACTATTTAGCATATTTTATATGGCTTATGCATTTGTTGTTTGATATTTCTTTTATATAAGAAATCAGAGGGTCCAAAAAGTTTAGACATGCTGGGATTAAACCATTACTTTGCAGTAAGTTTGATAGAATGTTTAGCAATGTTGTGGTGACTGGACACTATGCTTAGACTCCATTTTCCAGGTCTTTATTTGATGATGATGCTGTGAATTAAAGCACTTAGGATGTTAATATTAATGAAGAAGAAAATCTAAAGGAAGGAAATGGTGATTTCGAATTATAGGAGTTAATATAAAAAATAGCAGTGGAAAGAGAAAAGCAAAAGAGCAATGCGGTGGGCAAAGTAAAAAGAAAAGCAAAAAACCTCATGGAGTTGGAGCTTAATTGCTTTCATGTTGGGATCAACTAATTGATCATGTTTTGATCAGGAATGATAGTAGGGATAAGATGGGGTGTAGTATTAATAAGGTGATGGCAGAGACCCATTTTATACCTGAAATTATTTTTGGTGATGATTTATATTGCCTTGCTAAGGAGTATTTGTTTAAGAAGAATAAAAGAGAGATGTGAGCATCAATTAGAGATATTGATAAAAAGTATCAATGACTTCAAAAAATATACCAGAGAAGTTAAAAGCACTAAATCAAGTTTAATATTGCTTTAATGATGCTTTTAGTTTTTGTTCTTTCCTGTACAATGATGTCATGATTAATTAAAATTACTTACTGTTAATTGCTTAAATAACTACATGTTGTGAGAGTTTTGTTGTGGTGCTAAATGATGTGCAGGTTTGGAATATTGAGACAATAACTCCCAAGGTTGATGTATTGAAGCATAAAGAGGATTTCAGTAGAGAAACATCTTTCTTAATTATATTTGCGGATTTCTAATCTAACATGTTTTAAATTTAATGGAATATTAGTAAAACTTGTTATGTTGTTTGCTGGTATATTTAAGGAGAATTATTATGAATGTTTTTAATTATGTTTATGGATTGCTAATGTAACATGTTTTAAATTTAATGAAATATTGATAAACTTCTTGTATTTTCTACTATTATGTTGATGGTGAATTATTATGAATGTTGATGGTGAATTGTTGTCCTGAAAAAATTAGTTAGTTGTTAGTATATTAAAAGCTATAAAGCATATTATGTTAATCTTCTTTCTAGACCACTGTGATTGACAGGGAAGCAATCATATGTAGAGGAACTAGAAACAAAGATTGAAGTAGCTTTATTTGTATACTACTTCTCATTTGAGTTTGAAAATGCTAGTCTATAGTATGGGTTATGTTTTGCCTAACTTGTCTTTTCAACTAAATAATTCACATTTTAGTTTTTCCTTGCTGTTTGTATATCCATTATTTTTTTTTAAGATAATAACAATAATTAATGGAGCTATGACTACCAACTTGACAATTATATTTTTCATGTCTAGCATAATATAATATGATAATTGATTTACTTTTATGATATTAATGATGTGAAATGAAACTATTTCATCAACTTGTTCTTGATAATAATTATATATGAGGTTCAAAAGAAATTGGAGCACATAACTAAAAAGTAAGCTAGACCTCATCAAAACTTCAAAATAAATACAATGGCACAGTATATATAGCGTAGGAAACGTTGGCAAAAAATAAATACAATAGAATATATATCAGGCATATTCGTATGGGTATTTTATCAACTTATTAAAGTTTTGAATAGTATATTGATACAGACTATAATTTATATATCACTTGTTTGGTTATAATAATTTATTGAAACTTATGAAAGTATTTTTGTTAATTTTTTTATCTCACAATACTTGCAAATTCCTATATAATAAATGTTGTAACTTTAATATGAGAAATAACTTTCATGAATGTTTTAATACACTACAACAAGAAAATTTTCTAGTCCTGGGAGCTTCTATAAAATCACCTATAGTTGTAAGTTACTCTTATTTCAATAAACTTTTTTTAGAAATTAATTGAAGAGCAGAAAAAATTTAACCAATTTATGTCCTATCATTTTGACTATCTAAATTAATTGTTTTTATAAAGAATTGGTAACGTGTATTTTTTAATCAAAATCAAGTATTAATATGTAGTGCATATTCAAATGAAGCCTTACATGTATTTTTTGGAAAGTTTCACCTTTTAAAATTTTTTGTTGCTTTCGCCAAGAATTTGGCAATTAATTCATTCTTTTATGGTGCTGTATGTTTTTCCATGCTTCTTCCATCTTTATTTCTTTGTACTTGTTGTTTACAATTAAAAATCATAATTTCAATAAACTTTTTTTTTATATTTTATAAAAAATAATCAAATACACTAACCTTTTTTTTTCAATTCATAACAAGCATTTGTCATAACATTAAAATCAAATACATATATGAATTGTTATTAATTGATATATAAAAATTATTATATTTCTTTTATGGTATAAATTGTTACAAAGTCAAATGTTTGTAATTGAATTTTTGTATGTAAACATGATAGATGAATGAGTTAATGTTATGTTTGATGTTAATTATGACGATAATAATAATACAGTGATGAATCATGTAATTGATAATATTAATTATGGTGGTACTGGTGATAGTGGTGGAGCTGCCAAAGATGATAATGGTGGTGGTAATGGAGGAGTTAATGATGGTGGTGATGATGAAGATAATTCGAATGGAATAAATGATGATGGTGACAATGATGATGATATTGATGAAAACGAATATGAAAATTGTACTGATGATGAGGATGAATCATTTTGGCTATGATAATTTGATTGTTAAAAGTTATTGTTATGCACCGCTGGTGTTTTACACATGTATTATGCCTACTTATGTGCATAAGAAACCTTATATGGTTTCACATAACACAAGGATAAGATGGTTGAATAAAGTCATACAAGGACACTGGAAACGATGTGTTAACATGTTTAAGATGGATGCAACGACATTACAAAACCTTTGTTATGACTTGGAAGAACAGTATGGGCTGAAACCATAAAAAAGACGAGTATTATTGAGAAAGTGACAATGTTTTTGTACACTATTGCATTAGATGCAACAAATAGGCAAGTCCAAGAAAGATTTCAACATTCTGGTGAAACTGTGAGTCAATATTTTAATGAAGTGTTGAAGACAATTTGTTTGCTTGTGATGGATATAATTAAACCAAGGGACTCTGAATTTTTAAACACTCCATAGAAAATTGAGATGAATCCGAGATTTATGTCTCATTTTAAGTTGAGACCGATGATGTTTATAGTAATTGATGACAAAAAAAAAATTAATTTAAGATTTTGCTAGATGTTATTTATGAAATATTGGTTTTTGTTTTATTTTGTTCATTTTTGTAGAATGGTATTGGTGCGATAAACAACACACATGTCCATGCTTTTGTTTCTCAAGAAATCAAGTGTCATTTATCAGTAGAAAAGATGTGCCGACACAAAATGTAATGATCGCATGTGGTTTTGATATGCAATTCACGTTTGTTTGGGCTTGAAGAGAAGGTAGCGCTCATGATACTTGTATTTTTCTGAAGGCTATTGACAATCCATATATAAAATTCCCAAAATCTCTTGAAGGTAAATATATTTAAATAATTAATTGTTAATTAAATTTAAAATATGTGTATTCTATATTTTTTATTAAATTTGTTATAATTTTCTTATTTGTTATTAGGAAAATATTATTTAATTGATGTTGGGTACCCAAAAAAATATAGATATCTCGGTCCATAA
This sequence comes from Populus euphratica, assembly GCF_000495115.2. Classification (NCBI taxonomy): domain Eukaryota; kingdom Viridiplantae; phylum Streptophyta; class Magnoliopsida; order Malpighiales; family Salicaceae; genus Populus; species Populus euphratica. Next base: position 117,462 of record NW_011500428.1, on the reverse strand, counting down.
AAAGGTGGGAGATATCACTTCCAAGATTTTTGACATCAAGGGCAACCAACAAACCTGGAAGAGCGATTCAATCATGAACACTCGTCACTTTGCAATGTCATTGAATGTGCATTCAGAGAGTGGAAAGAAAGGTGAAGAATTTTACAAAATATGTCAGCATATCTGACAAATTACAAGTGCAGATTGTAGTGACATCAATGACATTACATAACTATATTAGGAGGAAGTCATAAGAAGATGTTACATTTACAGAATATGATCGCAATCCTAATTTTATTTCTGATGATATTTTAGCAAATGTTGTTCCGTGTTTTCAAAGCCAAGATAACGAGAGATTTTCTCAAATAAATTATATTCATGATAGAATAGCAAATAGTTTAATGAGATGATTGAAAAATAACAATAATATAACATTGTTATTTCTTTTATGTATGACAAAAAAATACTCACAAATACTTTTTGAGTTTCTTAAAAATTAACTCATTTTCTTCTTGGTAATTTTATTACTAGAAGTAATTTTAAAAATAATTTAACTAAATATGTATAAATTATTTTTTAAACAATAATAATTTAAATTATAATTTTAATCGAATATATTTTTTATTATACAACACTACAGGAAAAAGTGATTTAAAAAAAAATCCTTTTAACAACCTCAATTACCGTGTTGTAGATTTGGAGCCACGAATAAGACAACAATAGAAATGATAAGCACGTACTTCTGTTTTCAGGATGAGCCACCGCTGCTTTAACACGGGTATATGGTGAGCCTCGCATGGTGACTTTTCTCGCGTGTATAGTAAGATTTCGATGTGTGGACAATATGCTATAAGGGACACTTGCTAATTGTCACGTATTTGGTATAAAAAGATTTAGAAGTAGCGCATGGAGCCCTGTTTCCTTCCTGTGGGAGTTAATGCACGATCAAGAAAATTATTGCAGGGTACTACTGTCGGTGAAAGTAATGTAGAAGCAGATCAATTATGCAACCGTGTGCTCTGTTACTTCAGCTGTGAGGAGTTGGGACTTCATTTTTGGATATTAGCCTGCAAGATTTGTGGCCCAGAAAATGAAGTGGAAGGAATTTGCGAATGTGGTGACTGTTCTTCAGGAAACAAGGGTGGGTGCATTTGCGAATGTGGACCAATGATAGTTCGGATTTTGGATTCTGTATCTCCTCAGTGTTGATTCTTAAACAAATTTTGGAAGTCTAGCCTCTTGGCGTTTTGCGACTACCTATACCCTTAGATCAGGAATCATAATTTTATGTTGAATCACAACGTTAATGGTCTTCAACTCAATCATAACGAGCAAAATTTCATGCACACCCCAGAAGGAAGAAAAGAAGAAAAAAGACTAATTGTTTCAGTAAATTATGCACTGACACGCCTATAGACAATGAAGCAGGTATGTTTTTGGGATAGCTCAGCTCCAAACCAGCACACATCAGTCATCGCAATCCATGCATGCTAAGCAGCAAATCAATAGTTTAGTCTTTATAATATATTCTTTATTCTTGTGGTTTCCCGCTGAAGCATTTACATGTCCCACGCAGAAAGAAAAATCGACTGGTACGGCTGGCATTCTCTACCAAACATTTTTAGCCTCACGTTGGGTGCCCAATTGCCTTACCAAGAATAAAATTCAACGGGTCTGGCTTAGAGACAATTTTTCCCATTTTAGGAGGATCTTAGACCACTTACTATTGTGTGCGTGTGTGTGTGTATATACACATGCAACATGGAATTTCGGTCCAATATTTAAAATCCCAGTGATTTTATATATAGTAAAACGTTATGTGATAAGATTAGACCGAACAAAACATTATGTCACAGTTTTGCTTCATACCTTTTTTTTCCTATATGAAACACATTGAATGTAGCATTTTTTCAAGTCCACATTAAAAAAACGACATGAGCATCAGATTCTAACGCAGGAGTATGGCAGTTAATTAGTAAGAAATGGCGAATAATGTTTAATTGAGTGGACTTTGAATAGGGATCTATGGACCATCAAAAGATTATAGAATCTTAGACCAAAGGAAGGAGTATGATCAACAAGAGAAATGGCAAATGACCAAAGATTTAATGTCGAAAATGTCAATCTTTTTGCATATGCTATGTTTATCCTATTACGACCATATCTTTGGGAATCTACGACCTTCCCTGTGTTCTCTTCAAGTTCGAAAGGCCCAAATTAACAGGTGGGAACCAAGAAAAAGGATGAAATCATGAAGATATAATCCAAGAACAACTTTGGTTCTTAATAAAAGTTAGTCTTCAAAAAAGATATACTTTCTTTAATTTCTTCATGAAAATGGACACGCGCGCTTTCATTTCCGGTGAAAGGAAATAATATCAGATCAAAGAAAATGACGGGTTTGAATATCGGTGCCGTGGGGTTCTCAAATTAATTTGCTCATTCTGAACAAGTCCAGGGCCGGCCATATTGGTCGACTGGAACACACTCGGAGAATTGTTCAATTCTTGATGCCTATATATTCACACCAGTCTTTGAGCTCGAAGGCTCTATACAGTTTTCTTGACCAGATTATCGTTCGCGCTCCGCCGCCGCCGCCGCCGCCTTTGCTGAGACGCTGAAACCTAGATGTCAGAATTGAATGACTAAGGAAAGATTGTAACCTCTAAAGATAAACATGGGAGAAATCTCACAGTGGTCAAGGATTTGAAAATAAAAATAGGAGATGAGACTTTTTGCGGCATGGACCAAATGAAGAGAGGGGGAAAATCCAGGATTGGGCTTAAGAGACACCTGGTCTTCCGGCCTATCATAACGAGCAAGGGCATGATTTGGTGGTGATAAGTGGGCTCTATGTTGGACTGGCTTCTTCTAGAGAAGAACAAAACAGAAACCGCCCAGAAAAGACAACGCAACAACTAGGATTGGTTTTGCAATGAAAATGGATGTTTCCCTGTCAACATGTTGCGGTGACTTGTTTTCCATGAAAAATGAGTGACATGCAATAAATGATAATTTACAGTATTAATTCATTTGATTTCTTCTAACATAGAAGCTTATGCTAATCGTGGCTGATTGCATTATATATATACATATATTGTAACGTTGTTTTCTTCAGGACGAGGTGCCAAGGCGGGCGAGTCCATGGGACGCCAAAAGGAGAAACTCGCCAACCAAAGGCCCATCGATGCAACAATCGGGCTGAGGATGTTATCTAGCTCCTTGCTTATCTTATGATTTTCTTTCATTTTTATTTTTTCTCACTTCAATGCTGGGTGATGGGTTTTAAGGGTTTTTTTTTAATTATTATTATTATTATCATTGTTTTGTATGGATTCTTATTATCTTTTCTTTAATTATTCTTGGAAAATTTGAAACAGGTTTGTGGAAGAGCCAATGTAGTTGTTGGAAATTAATAATTGTAAGATTAACATATTTTTGTTTCCTGTTATTTTATGCTAATTAACTAGTGATTGTCACTTTTTTTTTTTTGCTGATAACAAATAAGTAACTTGAGAATGTTAACAAAAAGAAAAGGTACACTGACTGCTGACATAGGTTAATGAGCCTTAGCTTTGATTTTTTTTTTAATTAGCACAATAAATTATAAATTTTAAAGGAATAACATGATATAAAAAGAAGTTAGTGATTTTTAGCCGCTATCATCATTTTTTAGTAAAAAAAGTAACATTAATATCCTAAATTATTAGGGTTTTATATTTATTTTGTAATTGATATAGTTGTGATTAAATTATTGTTCTAGGGGTTGTTGGGTTTTTGATAAATTAAATGTAAATTAAATTAATTAGGGTTGAGCTTAAAAACAAGATGAATTAGGTTGGATTTTGTTGAGTTTTGTCTTGTGTTAGATGTGTTGCATGTTTGAATAAATTACCGGATTTAAAAATTTTGTATGAATTAGTTAAAATTAACTATGACATTATGTAATTAGGGTTGGTTTTACGCAATTAAATATAAAAATAACATGAATTAGGTTGAGTTTTGTGTTGAGATGAATGTTTGAATAAATTATCTGATTTAAGAGTGATTTAAGAGTTTTGTATGAATTAGTTGAAATTAGCTATTAATTCATGCAATTAGAATTGATTCCACCTATAAATAACATGAGTTCAATAAGTTTAGTTAATTTAAATATGTAATTATAGAAAAGGCAACGATAATAAAAAAAAGTCCAAATTTGACAATTACTAATAAAAAAATAAATATCTGTCAATATTATAAAAAAAATACCCTCTAAATATTCTTAAAAGGTCTCAACAGTCTTATTTGATAACAAATAAAAAATTAAATGAGAATAGGATAACCTTATAAAGAGAGAGAAAAATATGAAGCTTAATTACTAGCAAATCAAATGCTAAATGATAAATTGAAAAAAAAAATCAATTTTAAAAGAGGATAAAAAACTAACTCAAGTCAATATGCTAAATTTATGGCATGGTTGTGATATCGAGATAACCTCATATAAAAAAATAAATAAAAAAATGAAAAATAAATAAACATTAGAAAATGCCCAAGCTAACTATACCAACCTGCACGTCGAGATATGAAATCAAGATAATTCAATAGAAAAGAAAGTGATAAAAATCATGAAGCTAAAGGCCTAATAACTTAAAGTTGAATGATGAAAAATAATCAATTAAAAAAATAACCTAAAAACAAAAGTCAAATTGAGCTTACCTTTGGAATTCATAACCTAGGTCATGAGATTACTAGATTTAAACATTTTATATGAATTAGTTAAAATTAACTATGAATACATGCAATTAGGGCTACTTTCATGCAATTAAGCATGAAAATAACATGAATTATGTGGAATTTTGTTGAGTTTTGTGTTGACTTGAATGTTTGGATAAATTGCCTAATTTAAGGGTTTTGTATGAAGTGGTTGAAAATAGCTACTAATTCATGCAATTAAGGTTGATTTCACCTATAAATAACCCGAATTCAATAAGTTTGGTTAATTTAAATATATAATTATAAAAAAGGAAATGATAATAAAAAAATTCCCAAAAATGACAATTACTAATAAAAAATAAACATTTGCTAATATTATGAAAAGATATCCTCTAAATATTCTTAAAAGATCTCAACGGTCTTATTTGATAACAAATAAAAAATTAAGAATGGGATAACTTTATAAAGAGAAAAAAATATGGAACTTAATTACTAGCAAATAAAATGTTGAAAGACAAATTAAAAAAATTAATTTTAAAAGATTAAAAACAAAAAAATCGAGTTAGTATGCTAAATTTATGGCTTGGTTGTGACATCAAGATAACTTCATATAAAAAAACAATAAAATAAAAAAACTGGAAAAAACCAATAGAAAAAATTACAAAAAGGCCGAGTTAACTTAACTAACCTGCAGCTCGAGATATGAAATTAAGATAACCTAATATAAAAAAAATAATAAAAATAATGAAGCTAAAGGTCTAATAACTTAAAGTTGAATAATGAAAATAAAATAAAAATCAATTAAAAAAAGAATCTAAAATAAGAAGTCAAATCGAGCTTGCTTCAAAACTCATGACTTGGATTATAAAACCAAATCTAGTATTAAAATTAAATAAAATAAAACAATGAGGGTGAAATGAAAAAATAAAATTAATCAAGAAAAGGATAAAAAAACAAAAAAAGTAGCAATCAAAAGAAGAAAGATCAACTTGAATACAAAAATTAAATGAAATAAAATGTTGAGGGACAAATTGAAAGAAAAATAAATCAAGAAAATGAAAAAAAACAAAAAAATAAAAAATAAAAATAAGGACGAAATTGGATATGAGAATTAAATGAAATAAAATTTTAAAGGACTAAATTGAAAAAAATCAATTAAAAAATATTAAAATAAAAAAAATAGCAATCAAGAATGAGAAAAAAATTAATACAAATACAAACTGACATGACATATTTGATTTTTGAAAGGGTTTACATGAAATTTGATGCAAGGAGAGAGAATATATAAAAGAAAAGAAAAAAGTCAATTGAAACTCAATAACTGTTCAACCGTACATAAATATATAACCACCGCAAAGAGGATGGAGTGACATTTTTACTATCATCACTAAAGATGGCATTTGATTGCTTGGAGGCGCCGCATATGTCACCCAAAAAGAGTGAGATCCTCCCACTTGTTGTCGCTTGTTTAATATATGCTAACTATTTTTAATTTTTTAAATTATTTTATATTTGTTAAAAGATTGAATTGTCCTTATTAAGATTGATTATAACTAAAAAAACTATTAGGAGAATTCAAAAATCCACCTAGGCATCTTTTTTTTTCTTTGCTCTTAAAAGTTTTCCCAAAACATGTCAACCAAAAAAGAGCTTATATCAGTTTCTCATTTACTTATAGTTTGTTTAAATCATGTTAATATTCTATATTAAAGAGCTTACATTGAAGATTAAATTTTAATAAAGTTTTAACCAAAAAAGTGAATGGACTCCTCTTTTATTTGGCCTTACATATGCCCATTAACAATGTTTTAATATATTTTCTAACAATCAACTACATAAATGAAAATTGTCTGGCCAGTTTGAAAATGACTCGAAGATTTATTTAGAGATACTAATTTGATAGATTACTATATGATAGAAGGTAGCTTTTGGCTTTGAACATTTCTTAATAAAATACAATTAGGTTTATAGGTCTAAATAGCGAATACGATATCTTTAACTACTCAACTTTAATTTTGTATAAACTAAGATTGTCATAACTCAATTCCAGATTATTTCCAAAAAATACCATTTTAAAAAAATAATTAAAATTAAAAAACAAAATAAATGCTAATAACATGGAGAAAACAAGCCAGGGAATTAAGCAACAATTCTAGAGGAAATTTTAAAGCCTAATTTTACCCCATTATTCCTAAACATAGCGAAAAATACAAATTCAAAGTTAAATTAAATGATTATTAGATGAATTTATATAAAAATTAAGTCCAATGATATAATTAAATTTTATAAGCCAATTTGATTTAATCATGAGTCAAATTAAATTTTAATTATATTTAAGAATTAATCTGGGTCCAATTGAAGAATTTAATTAAGTGCAAGAAATTAATTTTACTTTAAATGGGCCAAATTAATTTTATTTGGAGTTTAATTAGTGAAAAATTAAGTTTGGGAGGCTAATTTGAGCTCAATTGAGAAAATTAAAATTTTAAGAAACCAAATTTAGTTTTTATCAAGTTAATTGATTGAAATCAGGAGCTAAATAACAATAAAATTGAAGTTTTAGGGATAATTAGGGATTAAATTAATAAAATTTACAGTCAAAGATGAATCTGTAAAAGGCGCCAAATAATAGGGATTTAATTGATGAAATCCTAGGATGAAAGTGAAGAAATTAAAAGGTTGATGGTCAATTAGGAGTTAAATTGTATAAATCCTCCAATGACCAAATCATAATAATAGGGTGTGTTTTTCAAACTCAAAATTAAATATAATATTTAAATATAAAAAATGTTAGACGTAACTTTTGTAAATTGAGTTGTTTTTTTTACTTTAATTCAAAAACTTTTATGAAAATATTTGGTTTAGAAAAAATTTTAATTTAAATCAAAAGTTATTTCTAAAAGTAATTCAAGTATTTGCTTAAAAGTCAAGATTTTTAAATTCTAATTTACAAAAGTCACGTCTAACATTTTCTATATTTAAATATTGAATTTAATTTTGAATTTTAAAGACACACCCTACTAATAATTTTAGACCAAGGACTATTATCATCATCTTTTTATTCTTTACAGTCATTGTTGGTTATATTATTGTTAATATTCTTTATCATAATTGATCGCTCCACACATACATAATATAAGAGTTTTATTTACCTCTCTGCAAGATTGTCGATTCTGTTTTGGTAGGTGTTTTATTTTTTCAATTGTAATGAAATATTTTAGTTTCGAAATGTTTTGTTATGCTGTTTCGGGGTTATACTATACTATATATATGTATGTTTTATATCATCATTTTGCACTTGAAGTATCAATAACTCCTTAACTAATACATGTTTTGTAATAATAAGTCTGATACTATAAGATATCTTTAATTTATGATAAATATTCATCATAAATGCAGGCTTATCACATAAATAAAAGGATTAATTGATGAGTTGAAGTATTGAAATTGAAAGGACAAAAAGATGGCCAAACTTAGAAAACAGATACTGTTACAGTCCAAACTGGAACACTATTCGATAATTGGATCATATTAGAGTTAGGTTTTCTTTATATGAATAGAAAGCTAAGACATAGGCCTAAAACTTTCTAGGAAGTCAAGACTTAATTTTGTTGTTTGGAAGTTCAAATATTAGCGACAACGTAAAAGTCTGAATCTGTCCTACAGCCCAGATACTGTTTAGTGTTCAACCCATATCTCAAGTTCTAGAATTCTAAATGATCTCAATTTTTTTTCTAGAAAGCTAAGACAATTTTCTAGAACTTTCATGTGGAAGTCTAGTTCAAATTCTAACGTTATTAATGATGTTTTATTCAGATAAGAAGATAAATATTATCACAAAGTTAAGATATGGTCACCCACTCAATAATTAGTCATCAAATCAATAGTTTCAAATTTTGGTATATAAAAGGAGGCATTTGTCATGCATTTAGATATCTTGGTCTTCCAATCAAGATCATGCCCTTACTTTCTCTCTTTCTATTTTTATAATGCTTAAATTTTGTTTTCATTCCCTTTCCTTTCCTTTATTTAATTAACTTTTATCTTATTTATGTTCTTATCTTAGTTATTTAAGTTTTTCTCTTTCATTATGTTTAGCTAAGTTTATTATGTCTATGTGAAAAAGGTTACACTAATGGTGTAAGAATAAGTATTGTGTAAACTCAACATGGACCTTAATGTTTGATACTAACATGTTTTGTATTTGTTATCTTGTTCACTTTTAATACTTTACTTGTAAAATGATTAATCTAGATTTATGTTGTATAACACTTGGTACAACAAATATTTGGCACTTTCATAGCCCAATCGTATAGTATAACCTACACCTGTGTTATGAAAGACACTTGATTTGTTGTTAACATAAGTTATAATCATGAATACCTGACAATATTTACATGTATTAGCATTATTCGAATAAGATAACTAATGTAATCATGTTAACAATTTATAATCTAAGTGGAACCTTCTTTGTGTGTGGTTTCCAGTTGAATAATAAGAATTTATACTATATTTATTTAAAATATCATTAGTGGATTCTCTAATTTTGACATTTGTTATTATCATTATTTAGTCTTTATATTGATCTTCTATCTCAAAGTTCTCATTAACTTTTTCTTCTTCTACTACTACTACTACTATTACTATTGTTGTTGTTGTTGTTGTTGTTTATAATTTATACAATTAACCTCCTTGTGATTC
>NW_011500428.1:84952-107941 GCF_000495115.2 Populus euphratica | reverse complement strand
TTTTCTTGTATCTAACTTTGTTTCTTCTTCTTTTGTTTTCTTCTTCCTTTTATTCTATTCCTACACTTGCATGAGAGTATGATCATGTAAATTAAATAGTAGACTATGTGAGGTATCCTCATTATTTTCAGAAAATATGACCTAAGAAGATAATCAGTTGCTTCATAATAAGAATAATGAGAATAACCGTGTTAGAATAACTTAGAGACCACATGAATCCCACAAGAACAAATGCACCATCATGCATAGTTCCCCCCCTAATGTGTCTCATTTTAATTTTAAACCGGTCATTATTCAATTTTTACTATCTTTTCATAGCTTAGATTTAGAAAATCTATATTTGTATTTAAGAGAATTTGAGGAGGTCTGCAACCCGTATAATGACTCAAATTGTACCATGAACACTATCAAATTAAAGTTTTTTTCTTTTTCATTAAAAGATAATTTTTCCTTTTTCATTAAAAGATAAAGCTAAAACGTGGCTGCAAAATTTAAAACCTGGATCTATTTGTACTTAGGATGAAATGTAACAACAGTTTTTAAAGAAATTTTTCCCTTCTTATAGAACGATCTCTTTCAAAAGATAAATCACCACTTTCACTCAAAAACCAAGAAAAATATTTTACTAATATTGAGATAGATATCGAGACTTGCTTAATACTTACCCTCATCATGGTTTTGAAATATGGAGATTGGTTTCATATTTTTATGAAGGGTTAACACCTAGAGATAGGCAAATGGTTGAATTGATGTGTAATGGAATTTTTAAAAATAAATACCCTGATGAAGAAATGGAACACTTAGACTTGTTAGCTGAAAATGCTCAAAATTAAGACATCGCAGGTATTTATAAGGCACCGTGTAAAACTTAACTTCATATATCTAGTGGAGGTATATACAATTTTAAGGAAGATTATGACCTTCAAATCAAGTTTGCATCTTTAGCTAGAAAAGTTGAAATGCTAGAATTAAAAAAAAAATATTTAATTAAAATCTGTTCAAAACACACAGACATACACATATATATTCAACAAACATAATTTAAATTCAAGATAAATTAATTATAAATTATGCAATACAAATACAGTGTCATACAAATATAATTTTAAAATTTAAAATATTTTTAAATAGTCAAGATTAAATAAAATTTTTACTTAAATTAATTCAACTTAAACAAAATATCAAAATATTATGAAAGTAAAATTTTTTAGTATAAATATTTTAAATATAAAATTAGGTTAATGTTATCAAGGCTAATAACATTTAAAGCATTCCTTATTTTGCTCAAAGTTTTATAAAGTATAAACATGGAAAAAATAACATGAATATAAATTATATATATTAGTAATAAATCTAATTTTTAAAAACTAATATCATTATTAATAAAAATAGTAATAATAATTTTTAATATTATTATTAATATCGTTTTTATTGAAAATAATAATAAAAAAAGAGCTTTTTATACTTGGATAATTTAATTAATTAAATTGAACTAGATTCAATTTAATTTAATAACTTTTCAAGATCAAAATGAAATATATGAAATGAAACTGGAATATTTTGAATGAAATTTAGTTGAAAAATTTAAAATAAATCAAGATTTAAAATGAAATAAAAATTATTTTATTTTATTTTATTTTTTAAAATTGATATTAAATATTTCAGTTATTCCTGATGAAACGAAAGAGAATTGACAATATTGTCTCTCCAGTGCGAGATGATGACTGGTGCACCATTTACGAGGGCAATCGCGCTTGCTTTATGGTTAGTATCAGAAGCTCTTATAGTATAGGGGCTGAAGTGTAACATGGTGGAATCTACAGAGACTATAGTATAGATTACCCAAAATCTAAACCCTGCAAAGCGAAACCTGTCTTGACCTTTCCCTTCGTCACGACCATCTCTGCTCGGTCTGGGCTCCTGCTTCATCTTGAGTTCATCAATGGATAATAATAATAAGGTATACCCAAGTCTTTTCTTACACTGTAGTGTTCTCTTCATTTTCTTTTGAATAATCTGATCTTTAGTGATTGTACTGTTCTCCCTAACGAAACTGACTAGTATTGCTGTCACTCTTTGCTAGCTCAGTTTTCTAAGTGATTGGTCTTGAATAAGTCTATGCTTTACGTCTTGTAGTTATCTATAACAGGTCTTCCTAACAAGCTTTATGTGATAATCTGGTTATCTAAAACGGGTTTAGTTTGTGATGTATATGCGTGTGTGTTCATTTTTTGTTGTGTTTTTTTCTTTTATTTTTTTGGTTTTTTGTTATGGGCTTTTCGCCACATTATATAAGGCACATAATTTCAACTGGGATGGTGGGAGTTCATAAAGGAACAGGAAACGGATTTTTTAAGGGCTTGTACATGTATTCTTACTTTCAGACTAGTCGTATTATAGAATTGAATTATTTAACCTTTTTCATTGCTTTATGTTCTTTTCCTGATTTGATTTATTTTATCTCCTGTGAAAAATAAATCCTCATTCCTGGTCTCCCGTTTCTGTTGCAGCCATGTTCATCTAATAAGATCATCAAGACAAGTGATGGGTGTGAAATAGTTCTTGAGCTCTCTAAAAATGCCCCTTTTTTTGATAAAAAGAAGGTGAGAAATAAAACAAATGGTCTTATTCTTTTGAATACTATTTTTAAATAAAACAAATGGTCTTATTCCTTTGAATACTATTTTTTTTTTTTCTATCTTTGGATGGGATGCATAGAGAAGAAAATGCATGTATCCAAATTTATATAATATGAATTATTTGGCGCCACGCCCTGAAGTATGATAGACAGAACTGTAGCTTGAGGACCTTTTTGTTTTAGGAAAGACTCACATTGTCTAATTTTTACTTGGAGAAAGTGACAAGCACACAAATTTAATAGTGTCTCTGGGGATGCTGCTTTCTAATGTCAGTTAACCTTGTTGTCTACTTAGTATTTTGATTCAGTCACACTTTTCAAGGTCCTAATAAGTGAGACATTTGATTGAGATGCTAATTTCTTACCTTTGTTTTGATAATGTTTCTTGTTGTTTGACAGAATTTACTACATAGTATGGGTTTTGATATCAGGGAACAAGTGCAGTTTCATAGATCTTCATGTCCTGATGCAATTGCAACCATCTTGGAAAGAATACTTCAGATTGCAAGAATTATACATTTAGACGAGGTAAACTGAGATGCCCTCTAGACCTCCTCTCTCTCTCTCTCTCAATGTTAGATAGATTTTAGGACTTAAGAAGCAGCTAAATTCAAGTTTATCTTTTTGTTAAGTCAGTATTAACCTTGTCCCCAGCTGGGCAGAACGACTGCCAGGCAATTTCACGGGTTGGTCTTCATATGCTTTCACCTTTAGCATATTGAAGCCTTTAGTTTCAATGTATTTTGCCCGTTTATTCACTGTTTTATGAGAATGGCACAAATCGCATAGCATAGGTTGAAGTGTAATTCATGAAGCAAATAATGATGGAGAAATGGGTGTTCCGCCGTAATGCAGGTAGAACTTTATTTTGGCAAGGTCAACGACTGTTCATCATTTGAATATTGGAGCACCAGGAATGAGGTGGAGGCTCTCAATTCGATCCTTTCACTTATTAACAGCTACTCCTCTTGTGAAAGAAAGAAGGAAGTGAACTTCTTGCAATCCTTGCAAGATGAAGTTCTGAAAAGGATCCAGGAATTCACAGACAAGAACAAAGTGGAGAGTGGAATTGATAAAAGCTGCAGTTTTGACAAAGAAAATTATTTAGCAAAATGGGGGGAGAGCAATGGTGTAAAAACAAGCTTGAAGATAGCATGTAAGTTCCAATATTAGTTTAAGACTTCACATCCAACAAAAAATGCATTTAAGAGGATTTTTTTTGTTCCTTGGGATGTCTACCATTTGTATGGATCTAAAGTCAGAATTGGAACTGAAAGAAGGGTAAAGAGGTAATTATGTTTAGAAGAGAAAGAAATCTACTCCTTAACATATTGTGTTTTTCCCACTTTATACTTCCTAAAGGTGTTGAAGGAGCTGGCAGAGGAGCCATAGCAACAAAAGACCTTAAAGTTGGAGACATTGCTTTGGAGATTCCTGTGTCTATTATTATTTCTGAGGAGCATGTGCACAAATCTGACATGGTATGTTTCATCATCCGTGAACATAAATAAATACCTCCAATTTGTAAGGAGTATTTGTTTCATTGATGTTTACTGATAATGGGAGCGTTTGTAAAGAACTAGAATAAGTCTATAATGCTTACATCTAAAGCTGCCTATATATATCATCTGATGCAAAATAATTGCCTGTTATCTAAACTACGAATTGATATTGATAGCAAAGCTATATGAAGGAAAATGATAGAGCGTGTGTGTGTGTTATAAAGAAGACCCCATTGATAAGAAATCCAATGGAGAATTTGTTTTAAAACCTAAGCAAATGCAAAAAAGTTAAGATAAGATAAGAACGCCTTACCTTATGTATGATTGCTTGACCAATTAGATGAAAAGTTGAGTTGTCCTATGGCATAAGAGAGCTTTCGCTACGTGCTCAACACAAAACTTGATCAACAATAAAAGCCATGGATATGTCCTTGGTGATGAGTCCAAACATGAGCTTTATCATGCATGCTCTCCCATATTTTATTTGAAACGTAAACGATACTTGAAAGGGATGTGGAACTGTTGAATTTGACCCAACCTAAAATCTTAAATATCACCACAATGCTCTGTATTAAGGTTTGCTATTTAGTATGCTTGCAGTATCATATATTGGAAAGGATTGATGGGATTACCTCTGAGACTATGTTGTTACTATGGAGCATGAAGGAGAGGCACAACTGTTCTTCAAAATTCAAGATTTACTTTGACACTCTGCCAGTGGAATTCAAGACTGGTATTCCCCTGATATGCTACACTTTGTCAATGATACTTTATCAACTTGGAAACAACTAAGTTGAAATAAGATACTAATCTTTAGTTATTGCTTTGAGATGCATTTGTCCCCTTTAGTTAATGCTAAAATCTTAAAATCTTTAGCAAGGTTCTGAAATTGAAACTTTGTTGATGGCAAGTTCATGATCCTTCTAGAAAGGGTAATCTTAAAATCTTATCGCCTGAGCATTTTGGAAGTGAAGCTGATTTGTTGATCTCCAAGTATTAATTTCATCTTCAATTAATTGTATACTATTTGGGGGGAAAAACATTCATGCTAAATGCATCAAGGCTGTTGTCTAGTGCAATAGTAAAAAAGTATGAAGTTGCAAGCTTGCAATGAAGAAAATGTAACTTTGATGCATTAGAATAGCTATCTCAAGCTAAATTGCTCATTCTGTTTCTTTGGCTTCAATTCCCTCATCTCCTTTTTGAATATATACAGGGTTGAGCTTTGGAGTTGATGCAATCATGGCTTTGGATGGAACCTTGCTTTTAGAGGAGATAATGCAAGCAAAAGAGGTAATATGGCGTACAAAATACTGTTTTTATGTGTTCAAACTTTGCTTCTTACAAGGGACACTAGAGTGTGGGCAAAGAATATTGATACTGTAAGATGACCTCTGTCTTTTTACCATCTGATGCTAGTTTGCTGATCTCTGATGCATCAAATGTCCCAAGCTATATGTTAAGGAATGATACCCTTAAGAAAAAAGAAAGAAGTTGCCCCTTTCATTTTGGGAGTTCGAAGGATCTCTATTTGCCAAATCATTGAACTGTTATGTGCCTAAGGGATAATTGCTGTATGTCAGAAGCAGGCTGTGCCTTACACTCTTTCCAAGACATTAATTATAGCGTCATAAAATGTTCAAAATATTTTATGTTTTACTTTTATATGCATATTGATGGGAAAACAATGTGTTATTTAAATTTACTTTTTCATTTGTGAGTCTGAATATGGAAATAAAATTTCTGACTTTTTTCCATTAGGATTTCATCAAAGCAACTTTGGTTCTCGCTGATTTTACATGTGCAACAGTATATGCTTTGGAATTTAAGAAATAACACCTTAATCTGCTTTATTTGTTACTTCCAATTTTCACAGCACTTGCGGGTTCAATATGATGAGTTGGTTCCTCCACTGTGCAAAAATTATCCCGATGTATTTTTGCCAGAGCTCTACACATGGGAGCAATTCTTATGGGCTTGTGAACTGTGGTACTCTAATAGCATGAAAGTTATGTTTGTTGACGGAAAACTGAGGACTTGCTTGATTCCTATTGCAGGCTTTCTTAACCATTCGGTATACCATTCCTTCCTGGTGTGACCATTTTTTTGTGCTAGCTGTATATTTTTATATCTACCTAGTTTAGATTAAACTTAAGGCTCCCAAAGGTAGTGGAATTTGCTTCCGAATAACATGCCTGGACTGGAGCCAATACTATGTATTCTGCCACCCTTATGCTGATCTCTTTGTTGATTTTATTAATTTGAAAACTGATACCTTGATCTAATTCATTTATGCTAGGATATACTTTTGTTGAATTCTCAACTTTTTGCTTCCCAAAAAGCTGATAGTCTGTAGTTATGATCATTTTACTTCTGTGTTGGGCTTCTGGGGTTAATTGCATGGTTGTTCACATGCAAAGTGCTTTGCTGTTTGTTTTATTATTCTCAACTTACTTATCATACCTTTACACCATTTTGGAGAAGAGTGCTTCTTGTTCATGTTCTGAAACCTTTCTTTGCAGCTCTGCCCACACATTGTTCACTATGGTAAAGTAGATTCTGCAACAAATACACTGAAATTCCCACTCGCACGGCCTTGTTGTTATGGAGAGCAATGCTGTCTTAGCTATGGAAACTTCTCTAGTTCACATCTAATTACATTCTATGGTTTCATGCCTCAAGGAGACAATCCCTGTGATGTAATTCCATTGGGTAATCTTCTTTGGCCCAAACACCCTACAAAGGAAAAATCGTAGCCAATGCTCAGGAATTGGAGGTTCTATCATTCAGGATTATTGTTTCCTTCTATGAACTTAGAGTCAGTACTCACTCACAAACATGTGCAGATATTGATGTTGGCGATGCTGATTGTATTGAGGGTTGCCCAACATCGAGCTGGACTTCTCACATGTTGAGGGGAACTTGGCTCTCAAACAACCATAATATATTCTATTATGGTTTGCCATCTCCTTTATTGGATTATCTACGTGGAGCTCGTAGTACTGCACCGCACACCAAGACCATTGTAATTTCTATGCATGTTTCCTAAATTGGCCTAACTTTGAATATATGTTTCTTTAACCCTGCTTGACTTTGATATCCGTTTCTTTGTAATTGTAAAATTAGGAGATATCAAACCTGGAGAATGAAATAGAAGTTCTCAAAGATCTCCAGTCAACCTTCAGTAGCATGATGGAAAATCTTGGTGACACAGATCTTGTTGACAGGTAACGAATTCTCTATTCATCAAATAGCTTAGAACATGTCTGTTACGAAACAAACTATTTACGTTTAAAATTTTAATGGAAGGTTTTATGTCATCGTTGCAGTGATGATGCTAGCTGGGATGTGAAGCTGGCATTGGAGTTTAAAGATCTACAAAGAAGGATTGTCTCCTCAATTTTAACATCATGTGCCGCGGGTCTCAATTTGGTGCAAGATGAATTGTCTAAGCTTTAGATGAGCTGGCTTGAAAGCCTATGTGTCTGCTTCAATCCTGGGATGTAGTCTCCCCAGCCTAAAAGCCATGATAAAAATTAACGTAGATGGAGCGTACTGATCATGACGCATAAATCTTGTAGTATTGTTACACCACAAGGCCAATGGCCTTTTGGTGTCTCAAGCCTCCATAATTTTTATTTTTATGCGAGGGAATGGACAAATGGGTGGTCTTAGGGAAAGGAAGTCAAGAGAGGCTACATTATGTTGGAGATTAGATACGGATGCCCAAATTTGACTAGACAAATAGTAGGTTTTCAAGCATACCAAATCATGATTTATCGTCTTGTTTCTTCTATAGAGTAGTTGAATTTGAATAGAAAAAGCTGAGAGAATATTGTTGAGTGATTAATCAATTGGTGTGTGATTTTGGAGTTGTCTGCCTAACAAGCTTCTCCAAAAACCATGTGGTCTATGGGGGGAGAGCAGAACTCTAGCGATTCAAACCACACAAAACCAGTTTCGAAGAAGTGTCTTGCTTGGAAAAGAAGGTAAAAAGGAGCAACCCTCTATTACAATGGTCATAAACTCATCGAATACTAAAGAATTTTCACTTTAGTTAATTGAGCAGCAGGCAAGATCAAGAAAAAGAAACCACTGCCACCTCAAATCTTGTCTATCATGGAGTTAGGTCCGTGCGGACAAATCAAACATGGTAATAGAACCTTAACAAGCCACAACCACCAGCTGGTTGCCAGCATATTTGCCTATGCCTCCTTGTTTTTAAGACAATATCTACTCTACACTGGAATTTCAAGCAAGAAAAAACTAAAATCAACAGCAATTGCTGCTGGGCAGGCTGCTTCCAATTTGCTCCCTCCTACCATATATATATAAATATATAAAAGTAGTGGTTGTTGAAGCGGTGGTTAGTGAGGTAATGACTAGGAGGAAGGAGGCGGACGGACCACCTTACCTCTCTTTTTTTCATGTCTTCCATCCTTAATGCACCGCTTCTTCACTAACCATCATTAACAATTCCCTTTGCATCATTAGTATAATAAATGTTCTTAAATTAGGATTTTACTTAGACACGACACCATAAATTGTTAGCATGTCAAAAATAGAAATCTTATCCAGAAGAAAAAATAAAATAAAAATAAAAGGAGAATACAATTTTTTGGCTAATGGGCAGCCCTCCCATCTCCTTTCCCTTCCTTTAAACTTCTTTCTTATTTTATTTTAATAGTGCAATAAAAATACGGATTTTGCTTAAGAAATTTAAACAGTCAGAATTGGATGCAAAATCTTAAATCCAAGTTCATGTAACAGTTAAAGTATAATGTTATCACTCATTAATAATAAAAGAAAAGAAGATAATTTCGTTTAAATTAAAATGTGGTTTGCGTTTATGAAATCTGATTTTCTATACTTCCTTTAAAAATATACCTAATTAAGTATTAAGTATTAATTAATTAAATATAAAACTAAAAGATGCGGGGAGAATCCAGTTTTTCATATTCATTAGTTTTGTGAATTAGAATAGTAATCAATCTTTTTTTCATTTTGATCATTTTTTTCCTTTGATTATTGATTTTTTTTATTTAATCCTTATATGATATGTTTATAGAAATATAAAATTAATAATTTATTTTAATTTACTTTTTATATAGTTATCGCAATATCAAAAAAATATCTTAGTATTGGATTGATATTAGAAAATATCTCAACATCACGATATGATTTATTTTTAAAAAAAGGTTAATCAAATAAAAAATAATTAAATAAATTAAGTTATTAAACTTTGTGGAGTCAATGATTTGGTTTGCGAGTTTAACGAGGTAATCTTGATTGTCTCAATTTGTGAATTTAACAAAATACCTTTTTTTTTTCTAATCAATATAAAACTAAGTGACTGTTTGAAAACATAGTTGAAAACACATTTTTCAAAAATTTAAAATTTTTACATAAACTTAATTTTTTGTATATTTTTTTATTGTTTTGATGAGCTGATGTCAAAAATAATTTTTAAACAATAAAAAAACATTATTTTTATACATTTTCAAGAAAAAATAATTTTAAAAAATAATTACTACTACACTCTCAAATACCTTTTAAAAGGTGTGGGGAAGACACAGTGTCTCCACACTCATTACATTGTAAATCACAACTTTTTTTTTTCATTTTGACCCTCTATTTTTTTTTTCCTTTGGTTATTGATTTTTTTTTAATTTAGTCTTTATATGATGTGTTTATGGAGATTTAGAGTTGATAATTTATTTTAATTGTGATATCAAAAAAATATTTCATCATCGGGTTGGTATGAGAAAAATATTCCAATATCATGGTATGGTTTATTTTTTAAAAATATTTAGTTAAATAAAAAATGATTTAAGACAAACTAGGTTCTTAAACTTTATGGAATTAATGACTTGATTTGTGAGTTTAGTGAGGTTACCGTGATTATCCCGATTCGTTGGTTTAGCTAAGTTTATTTTTTTTCTAATTAATATAAAGCTAAGTGACTATTTGAGAACATGATTAAATCATTTTCTTAAAAAGTTGAATTTTTTTGCTTAAAATTATTTTTTTTGTATTGTTTTAAATTGTTTTGATATATTGATGTTAAAGATAATTTAAAAAAGTAAAAAAATATATTATTTTGATGTATTTTTTTAAAAAAGTATTTTAAAAAATAAAATGCCACTACACTTTCAAACACCATTTAAAAGGTGCGGGGATAACATGGTTTTCCCACACCCATTAAGATTTTGGATCACAATTTTTTTTTTCATTTTAACCTTTGTTTTCCTTCCTTTGGTTATTAATTTTTTTTAATTTAATCCTTATATAATACGTTTATAGGGTTTTATCATTGATAATTTATTTTGATTTATCTTTTATATAATTATTGCAATATCAAGAAAATATTTCAATATCAAGTTGGTATCAAAAAAATATTTCAACATCGCTATATGATTTATATTTTAAAAAATTAGTTAAATAAAAAATATTTTTTTAAAATAGATTATTAAACTTTGTAGAGTCAATGACTTGATTTGTAAATTTCAAGAGATAACCCTGATTGCCTCAGTTCATAAGTTTAGTAAGTCCCCCCCCCCTCTCTAATTAACTAGATTGTGGTTGTATATTTTTTTTTATCATATAGTTAAAAAAAATTGTTTTAAAAAAAAACATGTTATTAAATTTTAGAAAGTCCATGAACCTATTAACAGGTTTAGTGAGTTTAACTTTTTTAATTTTTTTTGTATTTTATTGTTCAATATTGAATTGATTGAGAATTGAGTTTAATAATTTGTATTATTTTGCTTTATATGAGGTTATCATAGTTTTCAAAAAAATCTCAGTATTAGTTTAATGCTTGACTTTACAATTATCTATTTTTATAATCATATAATTAAATAAACAATAGTTTAGAAAAAAAATAAGTTATTAATTTCAATGGGACCCATTGCTTGGTTTATGGGTTTAACTTGTTGATCCAGATTACCAATTTATGAGTTTAGCAGGTTTACCCATCAAACCTAATGTTTTTTTTTTTTTTAGTTTTTAGTGATTTAATTTTTCTAATTATTTTTTTAATTTTATTCTTCTTTAATATTGGATCGATTAAGAAATAGAATTCATGGTTTATTTTTTGTATTTTTTATAGAGTTATCACAATATCAAATAAACATCTTTTTTAGAGTTGGTGCTTGATTTTACAAGTATTTAATTTTATTATAAAATTAAATAAAAATAATTTATAAAAATAAAAAAACTATTAAATCTATTGAATTTCATAATCCAAGTCACAAAGTGATCAAGATCGATTCAATCTAGTATAATTTTAATATTAAAACAAAATTATTGTTTTAAAGTTTTTCTTAAAAATTATTTTATATTTTTACAAGTAATTTAAGTTATTTATGAATCTATTAAATTAAATTATTTATTTTATATTAATTTTAATATAATATAATTTAAAACTCAAGTCGGTTAAAACTCCGTAACCTATATCTTAAAATGAAACTATTTAATTGTATTTAATAATATTATAAAAAAATTGCATACTCTGAATATTAAAAAGAAGAAGAAGTAGCTCTAACCCCTACGAGAGCGCTGACGAAAATAATAGTTGAAGTCTAAAAAGTATAAAGAACATGTTAGTGCTCTCAATAATAATAATAATAATAAACAGTAGTATTATCTGTTATAATAACATGAAACTGTATACAGAAGATAGAACCACTTAAATTTATTGCATGTTTTTTCCATTTTTTTTAATTAATAGGAAATAATAAAATAAGGGCATAATCTTTCATCTACAGAGCGAGCACGCCACATAATGAAGAAATGGAGGCATGGTTTTTTTTTTTTTCAAAAAATAAAATATAAAGAGAGAGAGTGAAGAATTTGCTTAAACGTCTCTTTCTTTCTTGCTTTCTTTCCTCTGGCCTCTCTTCTCTCTCATTCTTTGCTTCTTCTATTAACAGAAGAGAAGAGAGAAGAGAGAAGAGAGAAAAGAAAGCATATCCGTCCAAGCAAAGCAAAAAAGAAAAACATTTGTTGATAATTTTTGGGTTTCTGTTTGTGCTTGTACGGGTTTCTTATTGCGTTTGTTTTGTTGTTGAATTTGAAGTGAAGAAGATGATGGTAGCTAACAGCTTCGATCTATGGCAGAAAGATGCTTTCTTTTCTGCTGCAGAAGAGGTTCAGGAATCTGCTGATGTGTACGTTTTCATTTCATGCTTTACATTCTATATTTGTTCGGTACAACAATTTGTTTAGTTTCTCCAGTTTTACGACTATGGATTGTATTTTGAATTGGGTTTTGCATGCTGCATACTGATGTTTATTATATGTTTTGCTTCTGAGGTTGTCTTGATGTGTGTTTATTGCTCTGTTTTAAAGGTTGTCTTGCAGATTTTGGGGTTTTCTTGGTTGGGATTTCTTCCTATTTAGTTAATGGAATGTGTTTGTAGATGTGTTGTGATGTTAAGCTCTTCAATTTAAAGTTTGGCACCAAATATGAGGACGCGTGCCTTATTTCTTTGTTTTTCAGGTCTTGTTGATGTGAAAATGTGGGGTTTATGTTGTTTGTTTTGTAATGCATGACTATATGTTCCTATCTTTGAAATTGTTGATCTTCAAGTATCATAAATTCTATTTCCTGTAATTTTGGAGAGTTCTCAATTTTCACTAGCGGAAAGTTATTCCTGTGCTCTTTGAAGGCAGGCAGCTCTGTATTCTAATGAAATCAACAAGTTATTCTTGTGCTACAAACTTGATAATCATTAGAATGCTCATATGCTCTTAGACTTATATTGAACTGAAATTGAAGCAGTTTTTGGTTATTTTTGTTTTTGGCAGAATGGAATCAGCATATAGAATGTGGACAAGAGAGAAGAGAGAGGGATCAAAACCAGAGGATTTGGATCAATTCTCCCGAGAGCTCCAAACTGCTCTAGGCACTGCCAAATGGCAGGTGTATTTTGTTCTTCAAACCTCTAAATTTATTACATGCCTCTCTTAATCCGTTTCTTTGAACTACTTTTCAGTATATTGAATGTTAAACTTCAGTTGAAGGACTATTTCCAATTCTATGTTTTCTATTATTTACATCTGACAGAAGAAAAGCTAACCTCAACTCATCCAACTTTGAATCCCTTGCTTAGAGTGTGTGCTTTTACCTAAATTTCACTTATCAATATTATTAAGTATCCTAATATTTTCCCCCCTTTTACTGCACACCCTAGCCAAATGAGCTGAGCACTAAGAAATCACTATAAATTTTGTTTTCAATTCTTACAGTTGACTAACTTCTTTTCCGCAAATGGTTCTCTTTTCTTTTGTTTCTCCATTTTTCCCTGTATCATTGATCTTTGAACCATGAAACAGTTGGAGGAGTTTGAGAGGGCTGTTCGGTTGAGCTGTGGACATTGTTCTGATGATTTCACCACATCTAGGCATAAGCAATTTGTCACTGCTATTGAAAGTCAAATATCTCTTGTTGAAGCAGCTCTAAGGGAAGCTTTTAGTGGGGAAGGAAAGCAACCTTTTCGATGGGTGAATCTAGATAAAGAAGAATGTGATGATTTAGCCATGTTTCTATCTGGAACCATCCAAATTCCAGAGAATGTGAAAGATGACTTCACCACAGCCAAATCTCCCATGAAAGGTTCTCCTGGAGAGAACCCTCATAAGAGAAAAAAAGTGGACCATAACTCTGGGCCCACCTGTAGTAGAGGTACTTCTGGTGAAAATGAATTCATTATTGATAATAAAAATGGAGAATTTATTATAGATATACAAGAGAAAGAAAATCTTGGAATGAGGGATGAGATAATCAGTCAAGTTGATAAAACAACTGGTTCAAGGACAACATGGAGTTCGCCAAATTTTGGTTCTATGAAATTCATGGTTGCTCGTGATGACAAACAAAGGGACAAAATGAAGTCAAGTGTTGAGGCCACTACTAAAGAAAAATGGTACAAACCTTTCTTCTGGAAGCGAAGGTGTGGAGAACATTCTCAGGCAAAGGGATCGATTACTTTGTTCAATCAGGTGAAATAGTTAATTGCTTATGATATGTGAAAATGGATTATTTATCTGTCTGAAATAAATGTCCCTTTTGAATTATAATTGTGAAAGTGAAGGCAGGGATGGTTTCTCATATTATTTTCAATTGAAATGGATCAGTATTTGTGCAATTGTCAAGATTTATTTTTTCACTTCACAAATCATTATGTTTTGGTAGATTCCCAAGAGATCTTATAAATTTTTAACCTTTTGCAGCTCTCTGGTCAGACTGGTGGTTTCCAAAGGCAATTGCAAACCCCACTGCACCTGCAGTTCAGCTGTTCCATCCAACTTACTCTTGCTTTAATGCTCAGCATTTTCTTAATTGGTAAGTTCTTGATTCTTTTGAATTTCATGCACTATTTTGTTGAAAAATGATTGCCAAACACAATTCTCTTGGTTCTCCCCTTATACTAGCTGATCAAAGCACATAGCCAGCAGCTGGTATTGGAGACAATACTTAATTTGAGACCACTGGTCAACATATTGGAATGATCCAGTATTGTGGACATCATTGAACAAGTATATACTCTAGGAAGTTATGTAGTTAAAGACAATTTACTGGCTTAATGATGTCAAATTGGATTAAGCAGATACTGTTGTTGCTTTTGGCCTTAACAGAAGATGTGGTTCCATTAATATAAAATTGTTAGCTCCTTGGAGATATCATTCGATGGTTAGGTTTGGATATTTAGCATATCGAAAACCAATTTCTGCACAGAATGCTTTTTTGCCGCTAGATTCATGGGTGCTTATAGGCACTACTATAATGATAAATTTCTGCACAGAATGCTTTTTTGCCACTAGATTCATGGGTGCTTATAGGCACTACTATAATGATACCATATGTCTTAATTGATCAAGCAAACTACCAACAATCTCATCCTCATGCCATCATTTTACTCCAGAACTCCTTTACTTGTTTGGTTTATCTTGTTGAAAATGCATTTCAAGTTACGAGGTTAAGCTTAGAAGTCCTTTCGATGAAATATGATATCCAACTTTTAACTTCTCATCAGAATTGTGTACTTTTCCTACGAAATATGTTAACCAGCATTTTCGAATCCAAAATTCCTGGAGCTCATCTTCTGTCAGACAGGCATTCAACCTTTGTAGATATTAGGAGCTTTTTTGTTTAATTTGGTCCCATCACATGATAAGGAACTTCTTTCCTTGATCAGTGAGAAATATCTGATTGTTCTGTCAACTTTGCTAGCTAGCTTGTCAATCTTTACATTATTTTAGCTCAACAAAAAATGTACTTAGGAAGTATTTACCTAGCATTGAAATCCTGACTATTATCATTTCAATATTTCCTACATGACATGTGTCTGTGGATGAGATTTTGGTCTAAGGGAGCATTTGTTTCTGATCAATGTAGCATTTTAAATAACTGGGTTTGTTAAGTCCTCTAGGTGCTTACTCATGAAGTAAATTTGAAAAAGGGGATGCCATCATCATAACCCTCTCTTTTGTTAAAACACAGAAAGGAAAAAAGAACATCATAGCCACATTTGCAATTTGGATATGCAGGTGTAATAGATCGATCCCGTGAATGATATGGATCACTTGTCCCATCTTTATTTTGTACTTGTGGCTTCAATTTGTGAACCGAGGAAATAGATT
Organism: Populus euphratica; assembly: GCF_000495115.2. Classification (NCBI taxonomy): domain Eukaryota; kingdom Viridiplantae; phylum Streptophyta; class Magnoliopsida; order Malpighiales; family Salicaceae; genus Populus; species Populus euphratica. The sequence continues at coordinate 92,155 of NW_011500428.1, read as the reverse complement.
GGAAATTTGAGCTCCTGTGTTTTGTAAATGATAGAGAGAACTGTTGTAATTCATATTTTTACGTTGTTTTATTGCCCATGCTTGAATCCTTGTTTAACATTACACTGATTAAGGTTATTAACTTGCTTCTCTCTGCAGTGCCTTTTCTAGTTTATTCAGCTTGAGAAGTAGTATTACACTGCCCATTATTGAGGTGAAAGGTAATTCTTTTGCCTTGAATTTGTTTCCCTATGAACTATACTCTTGTGAGATATTTAACAAAAATATAAAACTGAGGTAATATGGCATTACTGCTAGTGGATGATGTAAATATCCCACATTGCCAACTCTGAGAAAAAAATGGTGACAACTTAACATAAAACACTGACATTGTGACTTTGAGTGTTTGCTTGCTATTCCTATTTTGGAACTAAGACAATTGTTATGATGGATTTTTGTCGCCTTTTCAGCTACTGAACCAATTTTGTCTTCTTGACCCAGATTCCAATCTTGAAACCTATGATGATCTTTTTGGCATGGAATCAACTAGATGCTTCTTTGTGTTTTGGCACCCAATTTCATGCTTTACTCAAGTCTTTTGATATAGGGGGCATCTTGAAATTGACATAGCATAAGATCTGTCCTCTTCCCAAATAAAAATGCTTGTTGACAAAAGTCCGTTTCTATAGCAAAACTGAAGTTTCAAATTGAGGAATATTGGAGCAATTGATAAGAGTCCACATGGGAAAGAGTTGGAAGCTCTATTTTGCTTTCAAACATGTGTTAGAAACCGTTGTCTCTCAGGGTCATGGATCAATCAGTCTTATTTATTTAGCTTAGGGCAAAAAATGTTCAATGTTGTGGGCTGCTGCAATGACTTGTCAACACTGGAGCTATTTATGAATGCTAATAATGATTCCATAGTCTATAGTCCAATCGAAGTACAGTGTTGAGTCTTGAGAATTGGTTCATCCAAAATGGGGATAATAGAGGGAGCATGGTGACAGTCTCAAGTGTGGATACTTTCTCAAAATTCTGTGTAATAGTATTTGATGTTGTTAGCAAATGTGAATCTTGTGCAGTTGAGATGACTAGATGTTTAGTTTAACTGTCAGATGTCCAAAGAGACTGAATCTCCTCTTTTGTTTTCTTCCAGTAGTTGAATTTGGTGGCTTAACATTTGGGTGACAAGATTTCGATTTAACGCACATCTGACAGATATTTCCCTTTACTAAATGGTTATAACACAGTGATGATCTCCATTTCTATGAACTGCAAGATTGAAAGGATCCATCCATGTTTTGTATGCAGGTGTACTGAATTTCTTTCTGAAGTGTAGAAAGCAAGCACAGAGTAGAAAGCAAGCACTGAGGAGGAAGATAACAGTTGTCAATATCTTCCCTGTTGTTTTAGAAATTCAGGGTCCGGCTAATCTACCTCCACGAAACAGGAGCAGAAGTAGCAGCAGGGGTGGATTGTCATTTTATAGATTCCATAGCCATATGACATGTATATGTATTCATGTGTGGTCTCAAAATGTGCTTCGAAGAAAGAATATTTGGTGCTACACAAATCCAAATTATATGTAAACTGAAAATTTATCGCCGGGAGGATTGCCAATCATGACATGTTTGAGGGGCCAAAGTGCAGGACTCTCGTAACGTAGCCAAAATCATAAACATGCTTATAATTTGTAAAAATGAAATGTGCTTTTTATTTGCTAGATGTCCACTAATAATCTGTTTTAACCACTTCACCTTTAAGATTTTGTTTATTTTTGTATTACAAAAGTGTTAAAAAATAAAAATAAATTCCTTTTTTTGGTTTTAAAAATTATTTTAATTTATTGATATGAAGTTTGAAATCCAAAGCATGAAAAGTCTCTTTTCTTCTTTGCTCTCATGGATTTGCTTGAAAATGGAAGAGAGATGCAGACTACTTCATTTAATAATTAATTTTTTTTAAAAAAATAACATAGCTATAATAATTTTAAAAGAAGATAAATTGCCGTGTTTAAAATTATAATAGCTATTATTATTTTTAAGAGTGTTTTTTTTTTTTACAGAAAATATATTAAAATAATATTTTTAATTTTTTAAAATTACTTTAATTATTAAACGAAGTAGTGTGCATCTCTCTATCATTTTCAAGCAAATCCATGATAGCAAAGAAGAAAAGAGATACTTTTCATGTTCTTCCTTTCAAGCTTCGAAGTTCCTTTCTATAATATTTTGTTTATATTATAGATACGGGGACAGCACAAAAGTAGCGCCCGTGGCCTAATGGATAAGGCGTCTGACTTCTAATCAGGCGACTGTGGGTTCGAGTCCCACCGGGCGTGAAGTTCAATTTTTGCCAATGAGGTTATTATTAGGGCAAATCTTAAAAATACAACTAATTGATTTTAAGGAAGTCTTTAATTAATATTTTTTAAAGTTTGGTGAAATATCCATGTTTCCTCCAGTAATTATTATATAAAAGTCACAGCTACATGAGTGAAAGCCTCTCCCTCACTTCCACAAGAGATATTTTAGTTGTTTAATTACATGAAAGGATTAAAAGTAAAAAATAAATGAATCTTCATCTAGTTTTATAAAATTGTTTTTTAGAAATTTTTGGATAAGAAACTAATTATATTAAAGAAAAAATAACAATCATCATAAAATATTATACCTAAAGTAAATTATATTATTAATTAATTTTATGATAAAAATACTTATTATGTATACAAGTTAATGTTTTTCCTAAACTAAATAGATATGTATTAAAGTTAAAAATTCATAGGATAATGATTTGAGATTTAGATTTGATAAGAAGGTATAATCCTTACTCTTTTTTTATTATTATTATTATAGGGTAAAATTTGAACTAATAGTAAACAAAGACTTGAGTTTTGAATCATTTTCTTTAATTACTTAATTTATATTAATCCACCACAAATTAATTATATTTCCCAATATATTCATCATAAATAACTATAAATATTCCAACTAATTCAATTAATTAATATGAGTATAAATACAAAGAGAAAATCATGTGCTCATAGAAAATTTATTCAAAACAAAATATAAATTAATAAATGTTTGCAAGTCAAAAACTAACAAAGAAATTCACAAATTACTCTAAAAAAATAAATCACATGTAGGTATTAAAACAATGTCTGAACAAGTCCTTGGAATAGGTTGGAACATGACCACATGTCTGAAGAAGAAAAAAAAGTGCTAGAAAAAACAATATTGGCGAATAGACTACACGTGTCGATGACTGGTCTGGCTTTCGAGGCTTTTTTTCATGGGCCACTAAGGAAATGAGGCACGTGGACCACTCCCTGTCGTAGACAACTAATTCCTCTTCTTGTTGGTTCCAAATCACCTCCATGAGAGACTTGAGAGTGGAGGCTAAAAATTTCATTCTCTGATGCTATGTTTTCTACGCAATTCGATAGCTTGTTTTTTTTTCGTTTCTTTTTTCTTTCTCTTCCTTGTGCTAGGTTTTTTGGTAGTTTATTTTGCAAGCCATCTAATTTTATGATTATTAAAAATTTTAATTAGTTTTTAAAAATTTTTAGATAAAAACTAATTATGTTAAAATAAAGATGAAAATCACAAAAAAAAAATCATATCTAAGTAACTGTATTGTTATTTAATTTTAAGATAAAAACACTTATTATATATACATATTAATATTTTTTCTAAACTAAAACTATATATATTTATCAAAGGTGAAAATTTATAGGATAATGATTTGGAATTTAGGCTAAATTATGATGTATAATCTTTTTTTTTTTTTTTTTACGGGGACAAGGTTTTAAATAATAGTAAATGCTTATTGCACAATAAGGCTAGACTTGGGTTTTCAATCGTTTCCTTTAATCACCTAATTTGTATTAATTCACCATAAATCAATTATTTATTCTAAAATATTCATCATAAATAACCATAAATATTTCTACCAATTTGATGAATACAAGTCTAAATATAAGGAGAAAATCATGTGCTCATCGTGAATTTATTCAAAACAATGTATAAATTAATACAAATTCACAGTTAAAAATTAACAATTATATAAAAAAATTATTCTAAAAAAAATCATATATAAGGATTAAAATTGATCTTTACAAGTCATCTAAGCAGGTTGGAGCAAGACCAAATGGCTGGAACAAAAAAAAAAAAGTGTAGGCACGTGTAGTACACGTGTCAACGACTAATTTAGCTTTTAAGATGGTTTATTATGCTCCACCAAAATAAAGAGGTATGTGGACAACATGTCGTAGATAACTAGATAAAAAAACTTCATATTTTTTTTTCTAGCAATGTTAATCACCTCCATGGAAGATGGGAGATCAGAAGCCAAACAATTGATGTTGTGATGCTAGATTTTTTAGTGAATTTAGCAACTTGTATTTTATTTTTATTTTTATTTTTACTTTATTTTATTTTTTCTTTCTCTTGTATTATGTTTTTTGATAGTTTATTTTGCAAGAGTATCTCCTTTTCAATCTCAATGTGTCCCCTCGTTGGGGAAATACCTTTTATTTATATTGTTCATGATTCTCTACAAAACAAGAAAAAACAAAATTAAAAAAATAATATTAGAAAATTATATTATTTCCTTCTTGACCATGAATTCCTAATTAATTAAATTTTCTATTCTTAATGTGTATTAATGTGTAGCATCTCTTTCAATAATTGTTTAACCTTACTTGATCCTCCAATTTATTTTTCTTTCTCTATTTTGTATAGTTTCTCATATTATTTTTTAGTTCTTAATCACCTTAATCCATTGTTCTCTTTCTCTCTTTTTATTTCACTCTTTAAACTCTTTTTTTTTTTTTTATAAATACTCGTCTTGCAATAAAATAAGTCATAGTGTCAAAAATACCATAAATTGACAAACTTGCTTTAGAAATACTTTTTTTTAAAGAATTTTTTCATATTTTTTAAAATATTTTGAAAACAAGAGTGGAAAATAAATTACGATAGTTGTCCTTTCTTTTTAATAACTATGGTACAAAGATATTGAAAACTTCATTTTCCTTTGATTTTGTATAATAAATTTATAAAGAAATATAATACCAGAAAAGTTTTATTATTATTATTAAATTATGATAAAACAAACTCATAGAAAAGTAACTATTCTCATATCAAATAATTAAAAAATATTTTGGTTGCAAACTCAACTTGAATTTTTTAATGATAGGGCTTGAATTTTTCTAATCGTATGGCTTACACTTCCTAGTGGAAGAGTTCAACTTTTTAATGGTATAGTTAAACTTTCTAATTATAGCACTTGAAAATTTTCTAATTGCAAGGCCTGAAATTTCCTAACTACAAGGTTTGATTGTAGCAACAACTTATTTTAATTTATTTGTAAAGTAAAACTTATATATTTTGAAACCCCACTATTCTGCATCCACAAAGACCATAATCTTTAAAAATATCAATCACTAGATACTAGATAACTTGAATTGTTTAAATGACTCTAAAACCTTTAATATTTGTCATAAGTTTGTCTTCCAATGTTCTCTCTCTCTCTCATATCAATGAATAGGAATGTTGGCTGCATGTATTTGTGATGGTCTAATGTGGCTTTTTGTTAAGCTTGTTGGTTTTACTATCTTTGTTCAATGAGCATGTTTCCTTTTTTGATGTATTCATCTGTTCAAGGGAGTCTGTTTCCATTGTTCGCTTGTATGTACATGCCTATATATTCCGACTTGTTAGTTTCCAGCTTTGTTTCACTTTTGATCTATACAATTACTTACATTTGATAAAAAAAAGAAAGAAAGAAAGAATGATTCTTCCATCATATTAGCTTAGACCATATTGACTCTACTTATTATTGCCCTTAAATATAGTCCGAGATTATATTTTTATTATTTTTTATTTTTATCATCTCTATAAAAAATTTATCATCTTAACTCGCGATGGAGTTCATCAAATCATTATTCAACTATTATCATCATAATTGGTCTCTTTAAAGATGAATTACCCCCAACTAATCTAGTTGTGGCCATTTTGAGACACTCATGCACCTCATTTTTTTTTCATGAAGTTTGTAAATTTACTTAATGAGAAAATTTTGTAAAAATATTATCTCTTGTGTTTTCAGACCAAAACAAAAATTTATAATTGTGTCCATGTAAGTCCGATTGTTAAAATAAAATAAATGTAATGTAAATTTTAAAATATTTTTATTGAGTGAGAAGATATTTTCCTTGGTAAAAAGCCTAAAACATGTTATTTAAATGCTAAAATGTAATTTTGAGTGTTGGCATATGATGAAATTGTTGTTGGTTATGTAATGAAAAAAAACAATTATTTCAAAATCTTGGCTATGAATGGCTATAATTGATTTTCCAAAATATGGAGGGTTATTTTATAAAGAAAATAATAGGTTTTAAAATGAGAATTTTGACTTTCAAAAAGAGCATCTTGCTTTATATGATTTTGATTTAATGTCATTATTCAATGATATACAACACACATACAAGTCATGATTTTTCTTGAAATTTTTTTTATCTTCTCTTTTAATGGTTAACACTTATCAACATAAATAAAATGTTTTTTTTATCAGAAAGGTCTTTTAAAAACATGTAATGTAGGTTGAGGCTCAAATGATGTTTAAGGATATAAAAATATAAGATCACTTATTTATGTACTAAGATCTTCTAGGCTTCTTGATTAGTACTTAAAAGTAGGGGAGTTCAAAAAAACTGAAAAACCGATTAAACCGGAAAAAAAAAACCTGAAAAAACCGAACCGAAAAAAAAAATCGATTAAAATTTTGAAAAACCTAGCCGGTTCGGTTCAGTTTCGGTTTTATAACCAAAAAATCGAATCGAACCGAACCGAACCGAAACCGGAAAAAAAAACCGACCAAAACCCGAGAAAACCGAGCCAAACCAGAAAAACCGAGCCAAAACCGAGAAAAACCGAGCCAAACTGGAAAAACCCATCCAAACCGATTTGAACCGGTTTTTAAACCGAGCCAAACCGATTTGAACCGGTTTTTCCCCTAAAAAACCGAACCGAACCGAAACTGGTCGGTTTGACCCGGTTTCGGTTTGGTTTCGGGTTTTTTTTTCAAATTTTTTTTTTCCGGTTTGGTTACTTTTTTTGATAAAAACCGAACAGAACCGAAAATGAACACCCCTACTTAAAAGTGCATTTTTATCAAGGTTTTATATCATCATTTTGCACTTGAAGTTTCAATAACTCCTTA
>NW_011500428.1:83173-83504 GCF_000495115.2 Populus euphratica | reverse complement strand
TTTATTATTATTATTATTATTATTATTATTATTATTATTAGTATTACTACTATTACTATTAATAGTACTACTATTATTATTGTTGTTATTGTTGTTGTTGTTGTTGTTGTTGTTGATGAAAGGATTGATTGATGACTTTAAGAACTTAAATTGCAAGGATAAAGAGATGGCCAAACTTAGAAAAGAGATGTCGATGCAATCTAAAACTGGAACACTTTTCAGTAATTGGGTCATAACTGGACCTATATATCTCAGATGTAGGTCCAATTTATATGGATGGAAAGGTAAGACATAGGCCTACAACTTGCATATGGAGCCCAAGATCTAAAAA
>NW_011500428.1:35168-77885 GCF_000495115.2 Populus euphratica | reverse complement strand
TTGTTGTTGTTGTTGTTATTATTGTTGTTGTTGTTGTTATTGTTGTTTTATAATTTTTTTTTATAATTTGTACAATTAACCTCCCTGTGGTTCGATCCCGGTCTTGCCGGGTTATTTATTACTTCGACACTCCTGCACTTGGGAGAAGACATCAATCTTTTAGTCGTGTCATAGCTAAAAAAAATAATAACTAACTGTGTTTTCTATTTCATAAAGCATGTGCTAAATTGTTGTTACTATGATGGCAGTGTAAGGAGAACTTTTTATGACTATTGAGACGCATCTTAGAAATCATCATCCCAACCCAAGGAAGTTAACCTTAAACATTAGAACAAAAATTTTGTTTTCTTCCAAGAAAAGCCCCATAATTATGTGTTGATACATTGAGCACAAAAGAAAGGTTTATTAATATCTTGTTAAGAGGTATTGAGCAGATATATAAATTTAATGAGAGTTTGTTTATCTGGATAGATTAATGGAAGTTAAATGATGAATACCTTGCTTTGTGGAATTTGCAAATTGTTTTTCTATTTTACGCTTTGATTACTAGGGACTAGTAATAAGCTGGTTGGGGGGTGTGATTAGTACTTAAAAGTGCATTTTTATCATGGTTTTATATCATCATTTTGCACTTGAAGTATCAATAACTCCTTAACTAAAATATGTTTTATAATAATGTATCTAATAATATAAGATACCTTTAATTTGTGGTAAATGTCTATTTTTAATGCAGGTCTATCACATAAATGAAAGGATTGATTGATGACTTGAAGAACTTAAATTGCATGGATAAAGAGATGGTCAAACTTAGAGAAGAGATGTCGGTGCAATCCAAACCGGAACACTGTTCGGTAATTGGGTTATATCTGGAGCTACAGATCTCAGATTTAGGTCCAATTTATATGGATGGAAAGGTAAGACATAGGCCTACAACTTTCATATGGAGCCCAAGATCTAAAAAGGCCATTATCAAGTCCAAATTGTAGCAACAACAAAGAAGCCCGAATCTGTCTTCCAGCCCGAGCACTGTTCGGTATTTTGGCCATATCTGGAGTTCTAGAAGTCCAAATGAGCTGAATTTTTTACACAAGAAAGCTGAGACAATTGCCTACAACTTTCATGTTTTTAGCTGGCTCCAATTTTGATGTTATCAATGACGTTTTGGGCAGACAAGAGAAGATAAGGATTGTCACCAAGTCAAAAGTTGGCCACCCACTTATCAATTAGTCATCAAATCAATAGTTCCCAATTTTGGCCTATAAAAGGAGGCATTTGCCATGCATTTAGGCATCTTGGTGTTCAGATCAAGATCATGCTCTTCCTTTCTCTCTTTGTATTTTTTATGCTTTGTTTTCATTAATATTAAGTTTATGCCTTTCATTTCCTTTCCTTTACTTAGTTAACTTTTATGTTCTTATTTTGTTTATCTATTTTGCTTTCTTTCATTATGTCTAGCTAAGTTAGTTATGTCAAGGTGAAAAGGTTACACTAATGGTGTGAGAATAAGTATAATGTAAACTTAATATGGACTTTAATGTTTGATACTAACATGTTTTGTATTTGTTATCTTGTTCACTCTTTAATACTTTGCTTGTTAAATGATTAATCTTGATTTATGTTGTATAACACTTGGTACAACAAATGCTTGGCACTTTCATAGCCCATAATGTATGGTATAACCGACACCTTAGCTATGAAAGGAACTTGATTTGTTGTTAACATAAGTTATAATCATGAATGCTTGACTAATGTAATCATGTTAACAATCTATAATCTAATTGGAACCTCCTTTGTATATGGTTTCCAATTGACTAATTAGATTGTATACTATACTTATTTGACATACCATTAGTGGATCCTATAACCTTGACATTTATTGTTATCGTTGTTAAATCTTTACGTTAATATTCCATCTCAAAGTTCTCATCATCATCTTCTTCTTCTTCTTCTCCTTCTTTTTCTTTATTGTTATTATTATTAGTATTAATATTACTACTATTACTATTATTACTATTATTATTATTATTATTATTGATGATGTTGTTGTTGTTATTATTATTATTATTATTGTTGTTGTTGTTGTATTGCTGTTATTTATAATTTGTATAATTAACCTCCTTGTGGTTCGACCCCGGTCTTGCCGGGTTATTTATTACTTCGACACTCTTGCACTTGGGAGAAGACATCAATCTTTTAGTCATGTCACTTCTCGTCTTGATTTTGATATTTATGTAACTGGTCTCACATCAATCTAAATTCTCTAAGCTCTATCTCATTGTCTATCATTGATATTGTGTCCTCAATTCTGGACTTTGTACCTTTATTCGAGATGTTCTAGATACCCCCTGTTTTTGTTTCCCATACGTGTCATTTTCTTTCTCTTATTTGCACCACTTTTCATCCTTTTTATAATCTGCTTATTTATTTTTTCTTTGAAGAATTTCATTGATCATATAAATACTTCTAAAACATGCCCCTTAGTGTGAAAGGTGATCTTAATCTGAGTTATTATCCAAGAAAATATACATGGCTCAAATAGGAATGAAAAAATATAATCTTTTACTTGTGATGGATATATTAAAGATGATATTTCTTCATCTCAAATTAAAATATATTCTTTTTGATAAATCTTAGTCTTATTGTTAATTATGAAAACCTTAAAGAAAAAGTGATGGAGATCATGAATCACGTGTATATTATTTATCATCATTTATTTCATTGCTTCAAAACTTGAAGACTAATAGGATTTTATCCTTTTATGTTTAATGAGGGAGGAGAACATATTTAGGGTTGAAAAGAAAAGAAAAATTAGACTATAAAGCTAGTTGAATTGAAAAGGAAGGAGTAGAACTTTGGAAAAAAGCTCAACAGACTTAGAAAGTTGTATTCAAACATTTTAATAAAATATTTTTTATGTTCTAATGGTGTTTTTTATTCTCTTATTATTAGAATTAAAAAATCTCTAAATTAGGAAAACTTAGGGTTTATATCAATTTTAAAATTTTTGGTAAATTAACATAATAGTTATGGGTTGTGATGTTATGGCATGAATTAAAGTGTAACTACTTGGGAATAAAAATAAATTATGCTTTATTTGAATTAACTCTATAAAATAAGAAAATTTCAATTCTTGAACTTTGAGGGCTATCGCACATGGGCGTGTAGAGGGAGCGACATCATAGGGGTTAAGGAGTCGTAATCAGTTATTTGATTTAGGAGCACTAGAAAACTTGAGTTTACTAATCTTATAAAAAATGACAAAGAATAAGAAAGTTGTTGTAGCTAGAAAAGACATTAACATATCTAGTGCACCTTACCTAAAGTAAATTTTATTATAGGGTTTAAATATGATTTAAATGTTTTGATGGGTTTCTAACTGGTGGTTTGTCTATAGCTCAGAAAAAAGATTTACTCCCATGAATAAATCTAGCATTTCAAATATAATATGGGCTCATATGCCAAAATAAATTCTTATGAAAAGGGTTCATGTAGGTGCCCTAACAAAGTACACATATCCTAAAAAGTGAAAGGGTTATTAACAACTCCTATATTATGGTAAAAAAATACTCTCATTTTAAATTGATAAATATCTAAAATAATTCTAAAAATTTTTCAGTCAATTTCTAGTATTTAAATATCAATCTACTTATAGGTCTAACATTTATGCCAAGATATTGACCATTAATTTTCTTGAATTAAAATTTTTAAAGGTATTGAAATATAGGCTAAAATCCTTTGAAATTTTACAAACTTGTTGTAAAATCAAGCAATATCTTTTATATATATAAAATGCTCAAATAATTTTAAGAATTTTCTAGCCATATACAAGAAAAAAAATATTTGTTTTATAATTTTTATTGTTTATGTTTTTTTTCTAAGTTTTATTTGACAAAAGCCTTTTTTATTTTTGTAATAAAACTCTCCAAAACAAACCTAAAGGGTGTTTGTCAAACTCACCCTTAAACTAAAAAAAGAAGAAGAAACTTTAGTAAATATATTGCTAGCCAAACAAAGCCTTAATTTTGACCCGACCAGGTTGACTCATTGGTTCGACCATGAACCAAATCAAAGACATGAGTTTGACAACAAAAAAAAAAAACATAAACAAAAATAGATTAAACTTGTCAAGAACACAAAAAATTTGGTGAAAATGGATCAAAACCTAGAAAAAGAAAACACAAATAACACAGATAAATATTTAAAGTGATTCTAGTAACACGAACTATAAACCAGATAAGATTTCTTGAAATAAAAGGAACAGAAAGGTTGCAGACCATGCAAGGACTAATAATCAAGCAACAAAACTCAACAATTATCACTTAATAATCCCGATTTAACCAAAATATTTTGGTACTAAAAACCAAAAGCCTAACATTAAAACTCATTGAAAATAGTCATTAATATATGAAGACCCTTGCTCATTGTGAAATGATGTCATGAGAATGTGAAAATGCATAGAAATGAAATAAAACAAGTCAAAAACTCGTAGCTCATACAATATTCTTGGAAAGAACATGAAGAACACCAATCCAGATTTTGCCTAGAAATGCATTAGCCTACTACTAAGGCTAGGAATGCATACCTAGCCTCAAAACTGAATCTTTTTGGTTCACACAAGCTACATTGTCATAGTTATATACATTTGAATCAAAACAAACAAAAAAAAACAACAAATTATAAAAAACATGCATGACATCCTATTTTCCAAAACTGGCAAATAAAAATAACAAGCTTATCCATGTAACTTGGATTAAAAAATGATTTATAAAACATATTTTGATCATGACAAAAGCCTTATAAACCCAGGAAATGATTTATAAAACATATTTTGATCGTGAAAAAAGCCTTATAAACCCATGATTAACAACATATATTATCAATGCATTAATCGAACTAACAAAACTAAAAAAACAAGCATTGTTTTATATAAAAAAAAAAAAACTTAACTAGAAGGCTTTTCAAGTATTCCAAATACCTATAAACATAAACACAAACCAAATGACAATAAAAATCTAATCAAGTAGGTCACATGGACTCCACTTTTAGGTTAAGAAATATACATTCAAATCTTTAAAACATCTATTGCCTTCTTTTCTTTTTTTTTTGTAAGGTTTTGTTTCCACAAACTTGCTTTCATTTCAAAGATGAAGAAACTCTTATGTTAGGCTCATAAAATTTCACAACTAGGATATTTTCTTAGTATTTGTCTCTTTTTTTTTCTCCTTCTTTCATTTCAAATTTCCAAGGTTATTTATAGGGTTTTCCTAGGGTTTTTGATAGATTTCATAAAAAATTAATCAAAGCTAAGCCATTTGATCAAAATAAGAGTTCTACAAAAAATTTCATAACTAGATACTCTATTCTTTAATGGTTCTTGCAATGGTGGGTTTCCTTTACTTAGAGATAAAGACATGCATTCTTTACCTTCTGATCTTCAGGGAATGATTTATAGCCCTTGACAATAACCCTTTGGGAGCTTTAACATATGAAAATGCTAGGTGGTTTTGAGTATCTTAGTCGACTAATTAAGTTGATCATTTTTTAGGTTTTGTCAAAGCAACTCCAATGTCATCGTCATTGAAGACCTCCTTAAGTTGGTAAAAGAGGTGCACTTCTTTCCTTTTTTTTTGGATCGAACTTTGCTTAATTTAAAGGTTTATAGCTCCACATTCACTCATTTAAAGGTGTCAACTCGATCAGCCTATAATCAAAAAATTGAGTAATGATTGATTAAGGACAAGATGTTGGATACTAATATGGAAGAATTGGGATATAAATGCCTAATTTCATGGAAATGAGATTCTAAAGGGGATGTTCCTTTTCCATTAGAAAAAATCACATGTCATTTTAAGGTCTAGAACTCCACAACAAGCTCTTATAAAGTGTCAATCCGATCATTATGAACTGCGAAGAAAAAAGATGAATAGAGGTTGAATGACTTGTCATTTGAGTTAAACACTAAAGTTTAGTGTCATTTTTATTTTGATCATTGGTTTCTAATTTGTTTAATTGGACCCTCAATTAACCATTGAACTTTTAATTTTCTTCGATTTGGCAATTGATTTCACCAATTTCTACCTTTGAAATTGTGCACCATTTACAGGTTGGTCCTTAGTCCTGAATTTCTTCAATTAAATCCTTAATTGGTTATAAAATTTTAATATTTTCACCATTAAGCCCTTGATTTTTCCAATTAAGCTTTTCAAAGTCTAATTTCAGCCCTTAAGCTACAAGTTTTTCTAATTAACACCCAAATTAACTCTAAAAACTTGATTTTTCTTGCAATTAAGTCCTTAATAAAATTAATTAAGCCTTTCAAAATTCTTATTGAGTCCTTACTCATTGAATTTTGTATTTCTTTGCCCTAAATACAAATATTTTCACTGAATAAGTGTTAAGAGTAATGATTCACCATACAATGTAAATTATCTTAGGTAAGATATGTTAGAGGTACTAATATCTTTCATAACTACAATCAGTTTTTTACCTTAAAATTTCATATAAGAGCAGTTCACCTACGTTTCCTTGTGACCTTAAACCAAACAACTAGGTGACGACTCCTGAACCTCAACGTCCCGCCATGCCACTTGCGAATAGTGACACCAATGGCAAAATATTTTTTGACAATGCAACAACCTATTAGAAAGAAAAGTAAAATAAATTATCAAGCTCAATTTTTAATTTACAAAATGTGAAAGGATAAAATAAAATAAAAAGTTAGATGAACAGAGTATAAAAAAATAAAAGAAAAAAATGGAGAGAAATTATTATTACAACCCATGGTAAACTTGTCCACACTTTATCGCAAGTCGAATCAAAAGTCAATCTCTAATGCAAAAAAAAAAAAAAAACCTTTAATGTTTTAATAAATCTCAATTGAAACTAAACACTCGTTGGATTAGGCTTTTGTTTGACCTGATTCTTAAACTAAATCGAGTTAGAGTTGATTTCATATGATTGGATTGACTAAATGAGTTAAGGAGTGATCTAATCAAACCCAAAAGAAAACTTGATTTGACTTAAAAAAAAACTAAAGGCGATGGTATTCTAACATTGTTTTTTAAATACTAAGACAATAATATCTTAGATCAACCTACATTAACCTGTCAAATGTATAACCTAATTAGGTTTAACAACTTTATTTTTTAATTAATTTTATTTTTTTAATCATATAATAATAGTCATGCACAAGAAAGTGATTGAATTATTAAAAAAATAGTATACATGGTTGTATAAAAGAGCACTTGCTAATATAATAACAATAAAAAAGACTGATCTTATGGGAAATTGGATTGCATTCAATTAAAAATTCTCAAATAAACTTTTAATTATTCTATTTTAATGGTTTAAATTAAAATTACAAGAAAAAAAAACTAAATAAAAAAAAATAGTTAGGTTTATGAGCCTAGCACATAAAAAAAATCCCAAGGCTTACAAACCCATTTGTTTTTTAACATAGACAATTCATAGTTTGTATTTTCAAATTTCAACCCATTATTTGAAAATAATGAGGTGAGTTTTTCAATCCAAAAAACTAATTTTTGATCTATTTTTATCTAAAAATATCTATAAAAAAACATTTTTAAAACCTCAATAAATCAATTTCTCAACCCAAAACATCTCTAAATTCATCTAAAAATATAAAATAAAACCTGAAAAAAGTTCTTCATCAGCCATGATATAGTTTTTCAATCACTACAAAGGATAAAAAGATACCTTAATAGAGTTTTTTCCACGGAATAAAAGCTATTAACACTAAGAATATATTTTTTATTTTATTTTATTTTGGAATATGGACAACTATTGGTTTTCTCTCTCCTATCTCAAAAGCAACATTTAAACACAAATAAAATGAAGTTTTTCATCGAAATGTATAATTATTGAACTAAAAAGATCAAAAAATAAATAAAATAGAAATTACAAGGAATGTTTTGCCAAAAAGGTGTGGGACGAATAATGCTTAGACCAAAGGGTTACATTTTTACCCATTTTCAATCTTGGTCCAGTAATCTTTGATTATTTTTTTTATAAATTTAATTTAATTTTTCAATATATATATATATATATATATATGTTAATCAGGCTAAAAAAAGAATTTGTAAAGAACAGCCACCTCCAAAACGTGGTCGAAAGTGCTGGAAAGAAGTACCTCCCTCTTCTTCACTAGTGTCCACTCCCTCTCTCTCCTCTCTTGTCCTAACTATGTAAAACTCAATTCTTTGTTTTCACCCTTTCCAAATGGCATCATCTCTCCCTCCTACAAAGCCAAAACAACACTATGTTATCATAGAATCCCCACATACTCCAAAACTTAAATTATTATAGCCCAAAAAATCCAATGTACGTGGTCTTAATTTGCCTCTCTCTTTTTCCTTAACTCTATACATAGGATTTATATTCTCCTTCTCCTCTATTTTACAGAGCATTGATAAATGCCAAGAGGAGAAAGGAGAGTGGGAAAGAGAGACAAAAAAAAAATTAAAAATCAAGATTTCGTTCTTCTCTTCTTTTTTTTTTGTAGGAAACCTCCTCATAAGATCATGATATAGAAACCACAAGAACATTCCCCCTCCCCACATTTGATTTCTCTCTCCAGAATTATGGGAGATTACACCAATCTCAACCGTGATCGAGAACAGGAACACGACCGAGACCGAGACCGAGACCGAGACCAAGGAGAAGAAGAAGAAGAAGAAGACGAAGCTCTCTCTCTTTGTGACTTCCCGCTACAAGACAGGAACAAAGAAAACCCAGATATAGCTTCCCACAATAGTGCAAGACCATCATCAGAGCCTGCCGAATTCTTCGAGTTCTTTAGCGACCTAAGCTCAGAGATGAGTTCAGCCGAAGACATTATCTTTCATGGTAAGCTCGTTCCCTTCATAGAGCCCTACTTTACTCCCCAAAATCAAACAAAAGAAGACCAACAACGCATTTCTTTTCGTCGCCGATGCGAGTCTTTATCCGAGTTGCAAAGTTCTGTGAGTCGTTCGAGCAGTACCAAGAATAATATTGCACTCATGAGGAACAGTCGGTCTCTGGATTATCGCAACCTTGAAAGGTTTCCTAGCTCTAAGAAATTTTCACCGGAAATGGATATTGAAAGAAGTTCATCATTAAAGAGTATCCATGCAAGAGGTGAAGTTAAGAGGACCACCTCAAAGCCCCGTTGGTATCTGCTGATGTTCGGGGTGGTTAAGCCACCTACAGAGATGGACCTTAGCGATATAAAAAGCCGGCAAGCTCGCCGTAATTCTTCGATGACCATGTTCCCGCCTGTTGATACCGACGGCAATAAGGCGCCCGTTAGCCAGAGTTCTATTAGCAAGGGCTCTTGTAGGTTGCTTAGAGTATTAAGCTGCAAGGACCCTGCTAGTGTTGCTGTAGCGACGTCGTTCCTGACGCCCCGGGTGTGAACAGATGGAAACAAATGGAATTGGATCTGGCACTTGCCATGCAGGTGATGTCCGTCCAAATCAACATTTTCGGGACAATATGGGGTCTACAAGTTTGCTGTGCGAAAAAAGAGTGGGTGATTTTGGTGAGGGTAAAATGGTGATTGGATTAAATTTGAGGATTGATTTGGTTGGTGCCTTGGGAGCGAGGGTAATGTAATTGTGACTCAACGTAGAAGCAAGGGACATGATTTTGGTGATAAGAGTAGAGTGATGGAACATGCATGGTTGATAATATTTATGGCCCCCTTAGCAACTGAGCACTCAAGATTTGAGGGTTTTTTTTTTTTTTTTTAATTTTTAGGTTAGGTGGTGTAGAGTGAAGCGAAAGATGATCACGAGAGTCTTGCGAGTGGCATAATTAAAAATATCGATATTATCTGTGATTTATACCTAATGTTATTGTCACTTTTGGGATTTTGTCTCTTTATTTATAGCTAGATGTTGAAAGTTGGTGGAAGATCGATGTTATATATTCAATAAATAATTTTTTTTTTCTTTATTACGCACCGATGCTTCCTGGGGCTCATGATTTACTTATCATCTAAAAAGAGTTTCAGTATTTTAAGAAGCTGACAGAAGAAAATGCAGTGCAATTAAACCAAGTTGAAGATCGGACGATACATTGCTGGATCATCGTCTATGATGTGCCAACCATAACTCTCATGATCTATGCAATGTCATTTATACAAGTTGACACCCATAATTGTATATGTTTTGATGAGAGAGGCCAACAGCCGGAATAATTTATCATACTTGCTAAATTGGTGGTTCATAATGGACTACGAGGATGACTACTATGTTTGTCCATTGTAAATAGTTTGGAGGCTTTATCATCTTGAAATCAGTGTTCCCAACCCTTGCATCATTAGCACAATTTATAGATTTACTGATGTAATTTTTTATTAGTATTTATACTTTCAATATGTTATAACGAATTTTATTGATTAGCTCGTGAACAAAAATATTTTATCAAAAAATTTCTTGTCAATGATTCATGGTATAATGGTGAGTCCATCAATAATAATTTTACCAATGAATTTTTTAATGGCAAAAACGTTTAAAAAAATTTACTCGTTTCATTGTTAGTATTTTCATCGGTGAATATAACATATCACTCACATAAAAGTTGTATGTGTATATAATTTCATTAGTGATTTTTTTATCCATCAGTAATCCTCTTAGTGAATTCAACATACCATCTGTAATTTTATTAGTGAGTAAATAGTGGTAGTGATATTTTCAGTAATTTTTTTCCAACTATCTAGAATATACTAACAAATAAACTTCGTCAGGAACCTCATCAGTAATATTTTAAAAATATTTTTTAAAAAAGAATCTATTAAATAGAAGTAGAAAATAATTGAATTAACATAAAAACAAAATATTTATTATAAATTTAAATATTTATAAGTTCAAATAAAATTAATCTAGAATAGAGGCGTAGGAGAAAGAGGAGGTAGGTCTTCACTGAGACCATGAGACAAATAAAGGAGAGCATATGTACCACCCACCTATGATCTTGTCTCCATCACCAATCGACAGAATTCGATCATCTCAACACTAAGTCATTCATAATCAACAGCAAGATAGGTTGTTTGAGCTTGAACTCATTGGTCTAAAATCATCTTGAACTCCAAAGTTTGAGTGCTCGAAATTGATTTTGAGCATCCAATGGTTGAAACATCACAGATAATCAGTAAGTACTCGGTCCTAGTGTTAGAGAGACCATAAATCTGATTTCTATTGGGTTCGCCAGATCAATCTCCCTCTAACCATAAATCCATATCCAAATCTATATGGGTCGAAGGATCGTCCTTGTATCTATCTTTCAACTAGTTGTTCGACTATTCATGAGTTGCTGCACTTTTATTTGGTGGTCATCACTCCACATGTGTATTTCCACATAAAGCTCCATTGGGATTAAGTTGCGTTTAAGAACCGTAGCCTGCAAGAGAAAATTACTGTTAGTTAAATATATTAAATAAAAAATTAATGTAATTAATAAAGAATCTTATTATCCGTTTCACATGTGAAACGAAAGAAACAGAGTTGTTGGTATGTATGGTAACAGAACTGTAAACACAATGATTTTGATTCTTCATACTAGAGTGTGATCGTCACACGAAACGTTTAGACATCATGTGCTAAATATGTTCTGCCCACATAGCCTCCAAGATGTACGAGAGTCTAAAATCCTCCAAAACCATCATGTTCTTATAGCTTAGAAACTCTTTATTTTGTGTATCTTTTGGTTTTTTTTTTCTTATACCAAAAATCCCACATACTTTATGGTAAAAATGAATTATCTGTTAGTAAATAAAACATAAAATTGAATAAAATGATTAAAAAAATTATCTTGATTTCAACCTTACCTATTTGCAACGTGATTCTCCCAAACCCATCGTGCAATTACGTTGTCAGTTGTATCTCATTTAAAATTTTCCTTGCGGTTAAAAGTTGTAAAATGAAATTTTCATTAATATTAATAAACTAACCAAATTAACATAATAAAAAAATATTTAGGTCAATACTAACTTCAAACCTTCTAAACCATACATCAATCATCTGTTTCCATTTAAGATGTTTGGAAACCTGACTACGTTGAAGAAAATTTTAAAAATAATAACTTAAAAAAAAATAGTTGAAAACCAACATACCATAAAGTTTTGAGCTTGACTATTAATGAGCTGCTACACCTTTTTTTAGCAGTTATCACTCCACAAGTACATTTTCATAAAAAAGCTTTATTGGCCTTAACTCACATCTAAGAACCGCAGCCTACAAGAGAAAATTATTGTTAGTTAAATATATTAAATAAAAAATTGATGTAATTAATAAAGAATCTTATCATCTATTTTACATATGAAACGAACAAAACGAAGCTATCAGTATGTGTAGTAACAAAACTGTGAACCCACTGGTTTCGATTCTTTGCAGCAGAGTTATGGTATGGTTCTGGCAACCCTAATGTTTGTAAACCTGAAATTTCATTTGTTAATTGAGATTAATTTTTCAAAAATTACTAACTTGTTGATATAAAGGAAAAACAAACTTACATTAAAATATCATTTTTCTACTAAGGCCAATACTTCCAAGTTAATGGATCCTACTATGAGAGGAGCCCCCTCAATGTGGTGGATACTTTTGTCTTAAGTGTTTGTTCTTGGTCAACACCTAATGGCTTATAGTTGTTTGGATCGTTGCTAGGAGAACTAGCAGTGATCATGTTCATACGATGTGTTATTGACTTTCTCATAGGCATCTACATCAATTAAAAGATTAAAGTACTGTAAATCATTTTTATTTAAAAACAAATCGGCAACACCTCCCCTATACAGGAGACTACCTAAAAATTTAAACCTCTAAATACATAACAATTTATATTGAATTGCCACAAATCAGTTGATTTTACTTCAATCTATGTCAATCTAATCATTTCAATTATGTTCATTTAACCAAATTTTCAATTGATTTTGCAACGACCATTTGTGAAATGATCATAAGAGATAAATATAAACACATTAAAGTATTCATAGTATCAATATTTACATTAAAAAACTATTTATTTATCATAACTATTATCTTAGCTATTTTTTATTTTTAAATATTTTTTATTTTTCATGTAATAAATTTTTTTTATTATCACTAATAAATCAATTAGCTAACCATAATGATTATACGGCTCTTGTAAATAAAATTATAATCTAATAATATTTAATGAAAGATAAGAACGTAAAAATTAAAACGCAAATAAAAAAAAAATCCAACATTCATACAATCATTAAAGAACATAAAAACTAAAACATTTAAAAAAGTCCTAACAACATTCATACAATTACTAAAAATAGAAATTTAAAAAAAACATTAAAAAAAAAGGAAAATGAAGATTGTTATCCTATTATCGTTGTGAGTTCTCATGGTCTTGAGAAGAGAAAACAAAATTCAAACATTATGTTAAATAATAAAAGAAGGAGAGGAGAAAAGGAGAGGAGAAGGCATGCATGCTCCTAGAGAAGAAGAGAAAAGAAACAAATATGAAAATTTATGAAGAGAAGAGAAGAAGCTGTAGAGGAAGAGATATGTGCCCATCTGTTCTGATTTCAGGGATTTTAGTCTTTTAATTTAGGCGGATTTTACAAATAAAATTCCTAAATGCCATTTAAATATTAATATTTTTAATTTTTCTTTTGGTATTTCCATTTGTAATGTCTAATTAAAAAAATTATTAATAAAAGATTTTTCCAAACCATTAGTGATTCCATATGAGAAAATACTGATAGACATTAACCATTAGTGATCTCACTTGTACTAAACGGTACTAAATAGTGAAAATGAGAAGTGAACAGTTCCTTAACTTTCAAGAAAATACTAATAGACATTAATCATCGGTGATCTTGTATGCATTGAACACAATGAACAATGTTAGATAGAGTGGAACAGTTTCAATGCTTTATAAAATATATCGATGGACTTAATCCATTGATGTATATATTGGTATTTTATAAATTATCGGTATTTTCATTAGTGTAAAAAAAATTTTGTTCTCAAATTGTATTTGTATTTCTTATGTATCCATCTAGCAAATACTTCAAGTTACAACAACATAATAACACTAGTTTTGTGTATAATAATAAAATCACATAAATTAAATGTTGCATTGTTATTTAATAATAAATAAACATCATTGTCATTACATTAAAGTTAATTTCATCCAAAAATATTACATTATATTTTATGGCATTACACATTTATATTGTGCAAATTAATTAGTATTGTCTTTTCTTCAATGTTTTCATCTCTATCATAATCGTTTACATTGATTTCATCTTTATCATCATCTTCATTTACTTGTGTATGTTTGTTGGCTCTCAAAACATCATTTAACTCCCCAACATCAACATCAACATCAACATTAACAAAAATATTCTCAATGACATGAAAATTTGAATATTCTTCTAAATTATTAGGCAAAGTAACTCAATACGGATCAACTAACTCATCAAGTTGAAAGATATTATCTTCCATGGTTAATTCATCATTGTCATCTGAACAACCAAAACACGACCCCTCAGTTTGGTTTTCATTACGGATAATCAATCAACTCTTGAGCTATCCTTTCTAAAGGAAGGAGTGTATGCGTTATAAATTTGATGGCATTGCTTGGCAAAAACAAAGATATCATCAACGTTGAGGAGTTAACTCTTGAATGATCATTTCTAAAGGAAGAAATGTATGTGTAATAAATTTGTTTACATTGCTTGGTGAAAACAAAGACATCGCCAATATTGAAGAGTCTAGCCTTTGTATTAATTTTAATCAAACCATGATGAGGATCTATATTGATTTATCTATCAGTGGTATCATATTAATAACATTTGAATAAAAAGACTGTAGTATGATTTTTATGATATTACAATTCCATGACATCTTCTAACTTTCTATGGTAATCAACTTCAAACTCATTAATATTTAATCTCTTGACACAAATTCCATTGTTATATGCCTTTCTATCATGACCATATTCTTCAATATGAAACATATATTTATTAACAAAATACTCATTATAACACTTCACTTTTCTTTCAAGATCCGGACTTAGTAAATTCAAAGTAACATTAACATTTACTCCCAAATGATAAACTTGGTACATGGATTACATCTCTTTCGCAGTATAAAAAATAAGAATAATTAAACAATCCTTACATGTGTTTTGAATCACATGAAAAATTATTCATCTTGTAATTGAAAGATTTAGGATTTAGTTAGCTATAGGTTTTAGAACAGTAAAAATTAACAATATTATTTACAAGGAATTTAAAAATCTATCAGTTTATGATAGTGCAAAAGATAAATTGTTTGAAAGTAACAACATGTCAAGTATTAAACTTATTGGATAAAAGGTCTCAGCTCAGTACAATTAAATAGCAAATATTGATGCACATGTCTGAATTATATTTCTGTCAAATATCTTTCCCTCGTGATATTTTTTATTACAGGTCATCTAGAATGGGAGAATACTGATAAGTTCTCACTTGAACACACTTCCCTACTATCATCATATTTGGAACACATTTGATTCTTGATTTTAAATGAGGCTCAAAATATTTCAAGAAAAATATTGAGATCTCTTTAACAATATAAGCCTCGTATATTAAAGCCTCGACATGGGATTTATTTTTTACTTTTCTCTTGAGGCTGAACAAGTACCTGTATGCAATTAAATGAATGTTTTGATTTTTTTTTTTAAATAGAGTTTTAATTATAATGCATGTGTAATCTCTAACCTTTTGAATGAATACATCCATCTATATTAAATTGGGCCTTCAACTTTTACCTCAAACAATAGATGTTTAGGTAGATGCTATACTGAGTCGAAGAATGATGGAGGGAATATCATCTCGAGTTTGTAGATTATCTTAACGTTATTCATTTCAAACCTCTTCATATGTTGTATTTGCAACTTGTTAGAGTATATAACTCTAAAGAAATGATTAATCTCTAAGATTTCATCCCATATCCCCTTTAGTAATAAATCTTGGTAAACTAATGGAATGAGTATTTGTATAAATATATGGTAGTTACACCTTTTCATTTTATGCAATCTGCAAACCTTTAAATTTACCAATCTTGATATGTTCAAAGCATGTCCATCAGAAAATAACAGACTTTAAAGTCATTGATAGACAAGTAACTATGTATTCATATCCAAAATGAAACTGGCTTTAGCTTCACGATCCCTAACTAATCATAAACGAACTTCATATTTTTACATTAACAAAAGAAAGATATATTCATTATTGCCTTAATGTTGTCATTTGTCCTCCCTTTCATGTCTATAACAGTGTTGAAAATGTTTTCAAATATGTTATTTTCAATATACATGACATCAAAGTTATGGCGGAGAAGATTAGTATTCTAATAAGAAAGCTCTTAGAAAATACTTCATTGTATCCAATTATGAATAAAACCAAAACCAAGAAACTTCTACTGACCGAATTAACAAAAAAAAAATCATTATACCTCGATAACACGTTATACAATTCTTCACCCGATAATAGCAACAGTGCAACATCCCTTTCAACTCTACCAACAAAGAAGTCTTTTTTATTCTTTTTATACTTATGGTCAGTTGGCAGGAACTGTTGGTGGCAATAAAAAAAGATGTTTTACTATCATTTGTTAACATAAATGCCTTGTTATTTTTCATACAGTAAAGACATGCTAATTTTTCATTCGTGCTCCAACCAGAAACCATACCATAGGCAGGAAAATCATTTATAGTACATATTAAAAGTGACTTCATCTAAAATTTTGTTTCCTCAATATATCATAAGTCGAAGCCTTGAATGACTATAGTTGTTTCTACTAATAAATCAACAGTCAAAGAGACATGGACTATTATAACAAGGTATAACTATAGATAAAAATATGAACTTCAACCTCATACACATCTTCGATGGCAAGTTCTAAATCAGGAGTATCATCGGCCAATAAGAATAAAAAGTAGCAAATGACTCATTAATTGAATCCATCTACACCTCTTGATTCCACTAATACTAAAGATGCATCCTATTAAAATGTTTCCAGGCTTCACCATTAAAAGAATGTATTATAACTCCATCCATCATATCATGTGAATGATATCATGTCATATGTTTATCAATCTTTAGTATGATGAATAACCTATGCAGTTTATATATCAAGTTTTCTATGTGCAACAAAAGTCATTTTCTTATCAGTTCTGGGTTTATAATGAGCTTATCCACATGTTCTACACTCAATCAACTCTCTATTTTCAAGGTAGTATAATATGCAGAAGTTTAGACATATGTCAATTTTCTGGTATCCTAGGTCGAAGGGTTTCAAGGTAGTATAATTTCTCTTTCAATCTATTCCTTTTAGGTAAAATGTTTCTTTTCTATTGTATAATTCTATCATAATTGGCCTTACTCAACTCATGATTTGACTTGATGGTGAACACAAGTGCAACAACCAATTATTTAATGTAATTTGTAAACTTATCTCATAATGGTTCATTGGAGTTTTTCAAAAGATCAAAAAATCTAGTTGTGTTTATATTAGGTTCTTCATTTATAATTGAAAATTAACCAATATAATTCTGATTCATTTTCATCGCATTTATAACTATATTTCTATAAAGATTAGTATTGTCATTTATAACTCTATGCACGTTACTAGAACTAGAAGTTTACCTAACTATCCTTTCTATCATGGTTTTATAAGGAATATATGGTTCTTAGTGTGCAAACCAAACAACTATCTCTTCACGAACTTTTTTTTATAGAAGATGCTTCGTTATAATATATGGATCGAGAAACCTTTTATTTTACACCTCTTACATTAATATCTAATACCACCTCTATTAATATTTCTTGAATTAGATATTGTGTAATTAATAAAATCCTGAAATCCATTACAATAATTCATCTTACGCAATTCTTTAGGTGAATGTCAATATATTTATGAACGGTCATTCATTACTTATTCAAAACTATAAAGAATATTGATGACTACATGTATTAATTAATTATGTAAACTAAATAAATTTATAAAAATTGGTTTAACTCAAAATTATTCACTATATTTTAATAGTACTCTTAATTCATTATCAATTACTTATATAAATTCAAATTTCTATAAATTTACCGAAAATTCCAACTCAACAATAAAATGGACTCGTTAAATAAATCATTATTTATTTTATCACAAAACACCTAAGTAACAAATTCAAAATACATTTCATCAATTTATAAACAAATATAATTTTATAAAATCTTAAATAAACTCTAACATGTACAAATCATACATTCATAGAACAAATTTCTATAGGAAAATGCTATAAAACAAGTGAACACCTAAAAAAATACATATACTACAAAAATATGCCATAAAAATAAACATTTTAAAATTAAGCTAAAAAAAAATAGGTATTTTGGCTTATTTAAAGTGGAAAATCCTTCATTAAATTTGAATCAGAACAAGAATGCTGACAAACTGATTGTTGGGGTGACCACATTTATAGTGGAAGGTTTATTTATGATAAAATTAGGGTTGTTGTTTGTTACAGATAAAAATGAAGGAGGGAGAAAAAAAGAACACTCGTCAAGTCATACATTAAATATTACAGGCAGATTTACTGATGGATTGCAATCCGTCAATAATTTTATCAGCAAAAATGACACATCATCATACTTTTTGGCAACGCGCTGCCACTGTTAACAGGTCGCCACTGTTCACGTGCATTGTTCACACTACCAGAAGGACTTCCCTGCGATTTCTGGGGTTTAAGGACTGTTTTGTAATTTAACAATTATGTAATGTAATTTTTATTTAATTGTTTTTTATTTTTATTTTGTAAATATAAAAAAAAAACAAAAAGAAGAAAAAGAAAAGAAAATACAGGTGTGTGTGTTTGGATTTGTTTTATGAATGTTTTTATTTATTTATGATAAAATTGCAGAGAATAAAGAAGGATTTAATATTTTGATTGGATCACGGTGTAGAAGTACAAACTTGTGCTAATACCTTCCCTAACCACAACCGGTCCCTTACCCGCGAATCTCTGACAAGACCAGTACAACCGGGTTTCCTAGTAACCTTCAATTAAATACTAGGTGGCGACTCCTAACGAATCCAACAAGATCAAATCAAACAATAACGATGAGAAATCATCGGAGCTCGACGCCGCGCGGATTTTTTTTGACGTGCGACAGTAATTCTTTTAGTATATATTGATGAAATATTTATATCGGTTTTTACCAACAGATATAACGAGGGCATTTCTATTAGTAAAATTCATTGTAATCTACTGACAGAAAAATTATGTTAATGTTTTAGTTTAATCCTCTTACATAGTGTGCATTAAACTAATTGTTTGATCCTTTTATATGGCATGTTGTTTTATAACAAAATTGATTGATTTTGTAAGAGTAATAGCTATTTGACTCATGCTTTGATATAGGTCAAATAATTGTTATTTAGCAGAAAAAACAATATGCATGTTTTTTCATGTTTTTTGATGGAAGAAATCCTAATAATAAATCGAGAAGCTTATATATGCATTTAATTAAATAAATTATATGTGCCAATAAATGCAAAAATAATAATTATTGGTTTAATTCTACTCGCTTCATCACAAGTCGGATAATTTTTTTCTAACATAAAATGATGAATGTGTAGATGTTGTTAATGCTTGTTTTGAGATTGAGGGAAACATATAACTATGAATCAAAAAATTGGTACTTATATAAAATAAAATAAAATGAGCATCATATGTGTTAATAAATACAAAAAAAAAGTTATTAATGCAATTACGCGTGTATAGGATCTTAAATTCATTTTTAACATAGAAGAAAGATAGGACAATCTTATGATTACATTTCATTGTATCATGTTTCTCTTAACTAAAAAATATAAAGAAATTTCAAAATACATGAATCGATAAACTGAAAAATAATAATTAATGCCAATCAGATTATAAAATAAAAGGTTAATATTTCTTGTAAAAATAAAAGATAGATATAAGTATAATATTTAACTCAATCGTTTGCCTTTAATGCACACATCTTTTTATCTTAAAGGTTCCTTTTTCTTGTTAAAAACAAATATTTTTTATTTTTAAAAGAAATTATTTATGTAAAACAAAAAAAATATAGATGAATTATAATAACCTCTTTGAAATATTAAAAACATACAAAATAATTT
Source organism: Populus euphratica (assembly GCF_000495115.2). Classification (NCBI taxonomy): domain Eukaryota; kingdom Viridiplantae; phylum Streptophyta; class Magnoliopsida; order Malpighiales; family Salicaceae; genus Populus; species Populus euphratica. Next base: position 57,702 of record NW_011500428.1, on the reverse strand, counting down.
TTTATAAATAACTAATATTTAAAAAAGGCTAAATAAAAAATCTAAAAAATTCAGTTATAAAAGTTATTAATCTTGATATAAATTAAAAACTTATTTTAAAGAATAATACAAATAAAAGAGTTATCAATTTAAAATACAAAAATAAAAGGAAACAAATGGTTAGGCGTTTTTGTACTTGGGAAGCTAGGCTTGTGTGGCCGGCTCGTTTTGAAAAGAGTTAATATATGTGTGCCTTTATTTTTACATGTCATTCACCCCAAATTTTTTTCAAAAAAAAAGAAGTCAGGCTACACGGTGCTCATTTTGAAAAGAGCTCGGGCATGTGTGCTTTTATTTGAAAATAAGGTGGACGACATGTCATTTGCCACAAATTTCTTAGAAAAAAGTCAGGCAATGCATCGCTTGAAAAAATTTGAGGTAAGCAGATTTTTTTTACCTAAAAACTCAATTTTCAATCTTTTTTTTATTCAAAACACCATATATACCTTGATAAACTCATATATAACATCAAATTACCTAAAAAGATCTATAAATCTAAAATCAACTTGAAACATAAAAACTTTTTGAGTTTATAATAACATCTAGGTGAGACTTTCTTCATCAAATAGAACTTATTGACACCAAGATCATCCCAAATCAGTGTCAACCAGACTCTTTCTCTTTATTATTAGGATCCAGTAATTTTTTCTCTAACCTCTCAACCAAGAACTGAAAAGTAGGAAAAATAAAGTTCTAAACGACAATAGAAATTTTGAAATATTGAGAGACCGAGAAGCCATGATCTAAAAAGTAATGTGACCAAAGTGAATTGGGGGTGTGAAAGGATGCAATGGAAGAGAAACAAAATTGAAAGACTAAATTATAAAAAAAATTATTATGTGTTTAAGTGAAAAACTCTCTCACTTTAAATTTTGTTAATGTAGAACGAGATTTTCTCCAATTGCACTACTTTCCAATCACCAATATAACAATTAACAGAAAAATCATATAATAGACATGCTACCAAGAGGGAAGAAATTATAGATAAAGCATACCATCAAAATCAACAATCCCTTTTCTCTCTATCACTCTTTCTTTCTTTCTTTCTTGATCTTTTTTTTTTTTTTTTGCTAGAATATCTCTAATTGATATCGAGAGCAATGAAGTGTGTATTGTCATGTTAAACTCTGTTAATTGTATGCGTATAATGTCATATTAAAAATGATGAGTATATGAAATAAAATAAAACATGATTTAATTAAGTGCATATTTTATATCATGGTGCAACTTATTGAGCATGGAGAAAGTCATATATTTAATCGTGTTTCGGGCTATCAACTAATTAAAGCCTCTAACCCACCAAGTACTCCTCCTTAACATCCATGCGAAAATAAAAGGAAAGAGGAAAAACCAAATCATCCTCGCTTGTGAACGAAGGATAGTGATGCTTCCTTGCTGAATCATGAAACTCTACCATCATGTTCTCCACAGTAATAATGGACGAAATTATGGCTTTTAAACGCTAATCGAGAGAACATAAGACGAAGATGAAAGTGGCCTTCAAGCTTGACAAATTGCAAAGCAACCGGTTTAGAAAAGAATGGTGGCGGCGTGGGGATTGTGCCACTGGGCTTTGGAGCCAGCATTTCGCTGGTTTATTCATTGCTTAAAATAAATTTAAAAAACTACTTAGAAAAATTAATTCTGACAAGAAAGGAGAAGAAAGGGAAATGGCTGGAGTCAAGCTATGGGGGCGTTGATTCTGCCCTTATTATTGCCATAGAGCTTAACCGAAACTAGCTGGATGGAATTTTGTTGAGCAGTAATTTATGAAAGGTGAGAAAAAAGGGGAGGTTCTTTGGATAATGAGTAGCTGGCTAGATTACTTTCAAAGGCAAGCACTTCAGCTGGGCTACTTAATGACCTTTTTATGACTATATACATTACGTTTCCTTTACTCTCTTTCAATCATTGTATCAGTAAAGATGTCAAAATTATTTTTTTAATATGATATAAAATATATAATATAAACTTGAATCATAAAACTATAAATAAAATATTTTAATTAATTATATATTGATAATTTCAGTAAAGTAATAAATAATAATATAATATAATTAAAATAAAAATGAAATAAATAATACAAAAGTTCAAACACCTTAAAATATATAGTTCAAACAGAGATTCATATATAATTTAAATAACTTAAAAATAAAATATAATTATATCCATAAAATTTTATTAATTAAAAATTAATAAATTCAAAAAAATTACCAATCTAGACAAAAAAAAAAAATAGATGAGATTTTAAATATCAATGCAGTCTCACTCAACTCCTCCACAGGCCCACTCTTTTTAATATACTCTGACACAATGGCAATTTGTTTGGTTGTTGCTTATGCTTTAGCAAGGATGGCTTCAACTTTACTCGAGTATAATAGCTAGTATGAGTGGGGAAAAAAAGAAGAAAAAAGCATTGTTACTCTCTATCTGGCTACCCATTCTGACACTACGAACAGTACTAGCTATATGTAACGAGTATTGCAGCACTCATCAGTTGGTAGCGAGAAAGAAGGTGATCGCAGGAAAGGAAAGAGTGGAGGATGGGGTTGTGCTTCTAGTTTCTGTTTTGGTTGCTGCTCAGTCTCTAATGGTGGCTGAAATATTATTGTGTTGTGTGTGATGAGCTGGAGCTATTTGGGCTGGGTGATTTGCATGTGATTTTAATTTATTTTTTTTCAGGATTCTTTAATTGTGTTTTTGGCTTTTAAACTTTGAAAGATTTCCTTTTTAATTTCTGTTTTTATATTTGTAGATCTTGAACTTCAACCATGTATTCTAGATTTGTAGAGAAAGAGAGATTAATAGAAACAATGAAGGTGGAATTTAAAAAGATGCTTAACAATCTTGATTATTTAAATTTAAAGAAATCACCATCAAATTCTTAGAATCACATCCCCGTTGATTGAGCTTATCAAATTTGATCAAGTTTATTGATTTTCAAGTTTTTAGCTAGATTTTACTTTTTATATACATGTTAACATGTAAAACCATATAATTTTATAGATCAATTTGTGATTTTAATAACTTTAATCTTAGTCGTTAAAGAACAAGAAATACTAAACAAGTGCTTCAAATATTATTTGATGTTAGGTTTTTCAAAATTAAGAGATTTTTTTTATAAAAATAACTCCAAACAACTTTCTTTTTAAGAAATAATGAAAATTTAAAGTTTTTATTAAATCAAAACTTCGTAACAGACTTTTTTATTCAAGTTTAAAAATTAAAACAACAACTTAACTCAGTTTATAAAAATCATACCTCATTATAGAATTTATTCATGAAACTCATGATTGCTGGTTTGGGGAATTGGAAAAAGGTGAGAATTCTCTTTACTTGAAAAAAAAGTTATAAAATCTGATGCATGCCTAGGAAGATAAGTTATTTCAATGCATGAATTTACAGCCTATATATTATTTTATTTTTATGGTTGCACGATGCTCTTCAAATTTTTTGAATTTGTTTAAGTTTTAAATTTATTTTTTAATACATATTTTTAAAATCATTTTGATATTCTAATAAGAAAATATTATTTTAATATATTAAAAAAAAAACTTTAAAAAACAATCTCTATTCAATGCCAAAAACACTCTTAAACACATATACGTGCTCAAACAAAAATACTTTATGCGTGCCTTTACATATAAGTTAAGGAGTTAAAATTATGGAGAATTACACGAGAAAAAAAACCCATTTACTTGGACTGCCAAATAAGTTCAATCGTTAAGAAATGAGAAGGCTAAAATTCCACTCGTCATCAGGATACACGTGCTTTGAGTTAACTCAAGCCTGTCTTACAGATTCTTGTCATCATAAAAAGGACAAAACGGTAGTGCATGTACTGTTTTTATGGGGGAGTAACCCTAAAAATCAGAGGGAAACTATGACGTTCTTCTCTGTCCAGAGATGAGTTATTGAATTCATCTTACATATAACATTAAGTTTATATCTGGCCTAAACATAGTCTACTGACTGAACAAGCACATGGAAAAAATCACATAATTCAGAAGAGCATCCAGAATCCCTGCCTCGCGAGGATACTGGTATTATTCACAAAAATCTGCAGACCCTCGTAACCCATTAACTGGAGAGGACAAAATTATCCTAGTTTCATCCATTAAATGTCAAAGCAATTCACAGGAAACCATTACTGCATAAGCTTTTTGTAGTGGATATTGAATTAATAGTCAGACTAGGCGTGTTTAGTTATGCTGTCAGGCAAACTTAAAACAGATGCAAAAACTACACCACACAGCATCTGAGGGCCGTATTTGCCTTCTGAATCTGAAAGTGAGCTGTTGGGGGTTTTACCAGCTGAATGTGGTGTGTGCCTTGCATGTGGAATCAAACTTGACAGTGAACTGGTGCAGTGTGTACCAACTGAATGCTAAAAGCAATGAATTCATAATAAAGATTTCCAACCTTGAACTATTTCCAATCTGTCCTAGTGCGCAACCCTCGATCTCTTCCACTTATTAAAAAACCATTAAACCACAATCCATATTCATATTTTGAAGAATCCAACTCTTCCTAAACAAATTCCCGGTAATGAATTATGCATTCCAGACAGCCAAAAAGTCAAATCACATGATTGACATCATCTGTTTCTACAAGTTGTTAAATCAGGATCTAGGATTGAAATCAATTTCAGAAGCCCAACTTTCCAATTCAAAAAAGCTTCATTCCAGAAATCACAAAGAGAGACCTTTAGTCTTTCAGCTGACGAATGAAAATGCTAGCTACAGAATTTCAATAATAGTATAGCTCAATAACTACATACACAAGTATATAAATCTGATAGCAGGAATTTGTTTAAGTGCACCTTGGGTGCAAAGCTCACAGGTAAAGACGCAATCATGTGTTTATATTATTATTTTAATTTTAAACATGATATAGATTTAAGAAAAGAAAGTTTCACAAGTTGGAAATAAAAATTTCTTGGGCACGGAAGAAAGCATCCGCACAAATAGCTGATGAGGACAAAAACAGAAAACTCTTATCTAGTATTCTAGAATGATTACTTGATTAGTATACTTGATAAGGATGATGACTGCATCCTTTAGAGAAGTTCTGATGGACTTCTGATATATGGTAGAGGTAATTGTTGGAGCCTTGTTCTCATCATATTGAAAACTTATCTTATAGTTTTACATGATTTGTTCTTCATTGCCAGTTTCAGGAAAGCCTTCCAAAAAATGGCCCCAACCTGATTTCCACTCCTAGACATCCATTTCAGTCATCCTACTATGCAGAAACAGCATAAAAGCAGTTCTTTCCACACAATCAGATATTAAAAAAAAAACAACCTTGAAAAGGTATATCTCATTAATTTCTGCACATTTGACAATTTGAAGGGCATCCTAATACTTAAGATTGTTCGATAAAAACCACGCACTGTATAAATGAATTAAGGTGTTTAGATGCGCATGTGTGTCCATGTGTGCGCACATGTGCTTTTGTTTGTGTATGTGCATGTGTTTCATTGCATAGGACAATTTTTTCTATAATTGAGAGCAAGACATGCTTCAGATGCAAAACAACCTTCATAAGGGCAATATCGAAGGAGAAGCTGCAAGTTCAGCTTAAGGATATGCCTCACAGAAAACTCGAAAATATGCCTAGTAACTCATCAAGCACAAGTACCCAATAAGATTTTTTCAAGAGAATCTATTTTTGGTTATTCATTGAAAACTTATCAAATGCTGCTTTCCATTAACCTATCAAATCACTGAAGGATGCATGTCAAGCAAAACCTGAAAGCGACTTCATTAAGAGCCATCACATCGAAGAAAATTTCAAAGATTCACACTTCCATGACTTTGCCTATTGACTGTAGTTGAATGTTAAAAAGATCTATGTTGCTTTAGTGTGTTCAAATCTGACAGAGTGTTGCATATACCTAACACATCCCTTCATTGAAGTAGAAAGAGGAGCTCATAGGGCAAAAGGAAGCACTACTTGGAGATCAATGAGATGACAGCAACAAAATGAATGCAACACAAGACACAGATGGACAGGTTCTATTGGAATTTTCAAAGCAGAACTAAAACCTACACGGCTGGTTATTTCTTGATTGAGCATTACAAACTCTCTCCATTCAAGTGATACCAATGTCATCAATAATTTGCTCAGTGCCATGATAAAATTGAAAAGCAACACCTGAAATTGCCCTATTGTCATTGTCTCAGTACACAGGCCAATCACTATTTTTTTTTCGATCAGGTGCACCAGAATACAATAGTGTTACTAGCTTAATTAAACTCGATGCTCTACCTAGAATCCTTTCACACATGTGCTTTATGAATAGTAAACAAAAGGCACAATTTATTTGGACAATAGTACACAGATAAATCTCATATAAAACAAAATGATATTAAGACCATGAACTTCAAAAAATAAGTGACCAAGAACAGCTAAAAGAAACAGGGATAAAATATCAAAATTCACTATCCATTACTAAAATGATTAGCTAATAACAAGTAACAGCAAAGTTTTCACAAATCTCAATCTAAAGTACAAGCTCAATATCAAAGAATGGTACAAGCAAAGGAAAACAACAAAACACATGGAACTAAAAGAAGAGAAAAACAAACACAACAATCTGTAAGCAAGCAGCCATAATGTCAATGATCAATTGCACATGTAAACCCCACTTTCGTATCTGTGACTAACCTCATAAAAGTCTGTCTTACCCTCTGAAGCAGGCCGTAGACAAATGCCAGATAAAGAAGTCTTTCCTTGCATCGAAAACTTAGCATAACCAAAAACCTCAATCTCTTCATCAACCTCTCCGTCATTAGAATCAACAGGCATTCTTGCCTTCAATCGACCAGGAGAACCCTTGAGTGGAATCTCTGGCACATGCCATTTCAACTCTCTCTCAGGCCTATTTAACACAGCTTTAGGAGAAACCTTCAATAATGTAGGGTCTACTGGTAATTTCAAAATAAATGTCACATCAGTGAGTGGTGCTGGAAGATCTGGATTTGAAACATACTGGATCATCAAGGATAGTAAAGTTCCACTATGGCGCTGTGTAAGACGAACCCTTAATGGCAATGGAGTTAACCTAGGCAGCAAACTATACTTCAATATAGGTATAGGCTCATCAGAGGGTGCAGTCCTCACATGAAACATCCCATTACCTAGGCTACTAACCTTTGAACCCTGCATAACAAATCTCTTGACAGCACTTGTATTATCAACTCGAAATGAAAACTCAGTTTCTTTATCAGCAGCAGTTTTAGGGGGCAATGTTCTCAAATAAACCAGGCCCATTAATCCAACTCTTGCAAGCAACGATTCCCTAAACTCTGCACTAATTTCCTCTACAATATACATCTCAGGACCCTTCATTTCAGTTTTCTGAACCAAAAGATTCTCAAGAGGAGTACCTGTAGCTCCACTCGCAGCCTTTGCTGCTGCTGCTGCTGCTGCTGCATCGCCATTATCACCAGTTTGCAACAATTCAAGTCCACCGAGACCTTGTTGTTTGGGGATTTTCTTCGGCCCCACAAACTCTGAAGCATCCAATCCACCTCCCCATGCATCTCCGAAACCTTCAAATGTTTCTCCCAAAGAAGCCTGTTCATTACTAAACTCAATCCCACCATAGTCCCCTTCAAATCCCTCCACGCTTATATGTGTTGCTTGCGTCGCCTCTGCAGGGGGCAATGTAGTAACCTCCAACCCTGCCAATGCAAGAGTCAAATCCTTAGACTGAGTCTTATCCTTTTTAAATTCACCAGCCAACTCCTCTGGCTTATTTACTGCCTCACTCGCAGCAAACGGATCTTTAGGCCCCTCAGGTTCCTCCAGTTTTTCCAATTTTTGATCCTGCTCACTTACAACAGGTGCAAGACTCGTTGCCACCTCATCTCCAGCGGCAATCGTCTCCGGAGGCAACTCAAAACTTGCATTCGAAAATGCCTCAATGCTAGCCTGCTGCTCAGATGCCTGAACTTCCAGATTAGACCAACTATCTGCTCCGCGTATTTTGTTCTCCGTATCCAAAGCAGAATGCACCATTTTTGCAATGCCATCTCCATGCATTGAAGTTAACATAGCTGCAAGTCTGATATTGCTCACACCTCGTAGTACAATATCCAATGCCATATAGATCTCTGCGTATTTCCGGCTGAGCTTCTCTGGAGTCACATCTACGCCACGACAAGCAGTTACAATGACACTAACAGCTTGATTAACAATGTTGATGCACTCAAACACATTAACTGAGTTGTCGCCATCTGCAATTGTGACACCTAGAATGTAGATTCCATTGACTAGACGGTAGACTACACGGTAACGGCTCTCAACACCGACAATCAGCTGGCCGCTGGAGGCGGCGAGGGGATCGTCACCGAGAGAGGCAATGGAGTCGACAGAGGCTGCAGAGAGGGAGTAATCGTCGGAAGAAAGGTTGCTAGGGTTGGTGGTGGCGGTTGGTTGGTGTTTGGTGGCGGCGAAGGCTAGGCGTGTTTGGCGGAAGGCGGAGGTGGCGATGAGTGCGCGAGCGGGTGGGAACCACTCACGGGTTTGGAGGAGGATATCGGATCCATTTGAGGGTTGCAAAGAAAGGGCTAAACAGGACATGGTAGTTTTTATAAAACAAAAATTGATTTAGATCTGTTTGTTATGAGCTACCCTGGTTTGATTGGTTTACAATGGAAGATAAATTGGGAGCAATTTTTTATCCTTTACATCAAAACTACAAGAAAACAAAGTTTTTCCGCATATATTTTTTGCTATTAGATCTTGGGAAATCCCTGAGAAGGAGAGCCCTTACCTTGAAGAACAAAGGACAAATGATTGACTGGTAGCGGTTGTTGGACAAAGGAAATGGCGATCGGTGAGAGGAAGAGAGATGCGAGGAGGAGATTAGGAGGAGTTAGGACTCAGAGTGACGAAGATGTCTTATGGGCCTGCCCGGTTTGAGTAAGTAACTATTTAAGCCCAACTACGGACCTTTCAGGTAAAGCCTAGAGGCACATTACTACACTTGAAACTGATTTTGCTTCTAGCATTTTCAAGTCCAAGATTCTTGATTTACGAATATCATCACAATTTATTTGAAAGATTTAAGGGAATTAAACAACTACTCCAAATTCATTCTTTGACATTAAGCATTGACCGAGGTACTAGATCAGATTTAGACATTATCATCTGCTTGGTTGCTAGGAAAATTAAGAACAAAATAAAAAACTGGTTGTATTTTCTCATCATCCAAACAAAATTCCACTTAAGTAATTGAATGCATGCATAGCAATGAATCCAAGGCCCGTTTGTTTCATGTTTCATGGAAAGTGTTATAAACATTTTTATATTTATTTACTATTAGTTTTAGTGTACTTTTCAGAATTTGGTATTGTTTTTAAAAAGTTATTTTTTTATTTTAAATAGAAAATATTTTTTAAAAGTTGTAAAAAATTCAAAAAATATTATTGTTTGTTGATGATATTAAATTTAATATTTTCCAATCTATGATAGTACAATGGAAAATAAGTTGCAAAAAAATTTCCAGTATTTAATTATGTCATCAAAAATAAGTTGAAAAATAACTTATTAATATTTTATTTTTTTTCAAGTTTATTAAAATAATAAAAAATAAATCTTATAAATTAAAAGGTTGAATAAGAATAAAATTGAAAAAAATATAATTTCATAAATTATTTTAAATAAAATAAATAATAAAAATCAAATTTAACAAATTAAAAAAATTAAAGATGAAAAAATTAAAATAATAATAATAATTATCATTTCATGAGTTATTTTAAATAAAATAAATAATAATCAAACAAATGAGGATCAAATTTAATAAATAAAAAATTTCAATTAAAAAATCATAAAAAAAAATAAATAATAATTATAAAAGTAAAGACTAAAATTAATATAAAAATTAAATTATAAGAGATTAAATTAAAAAAAATATTCCAAATATATATATATATATATATATATAACAATCAAAAGTTTAAGAATTAAATTTGATATAATTAATAAATAATATGATATTTTTAAATTTTTTATAATTTTCAAAAAATATTTCGTACCTAAAACAAAAAAAAATATTTTACTAAAAACCAAAATAAAGTTTTTAACTAAAAAATATTTTCTATTAATCAACGTTTATAATAACAAATAAATACATAAAAATTTAAATAATAATTTTAAAAAAAATATTTTTCATTAAACAAATAAAGTTTTAGTTAAAAAAATTTATCTATCATATATTATTCTTATTATTTTAATTGTATTTATTTTACTTAAAATAATTTCTAAATTATATCTTTTTAATTTTATTATTTTTCAAATTTTTTTATGATATTTGAATTTTTATTATTTTAATTATCATTTATTTTATTTAAAATAATTTATACCCTTTTATTTTATTTAAAATAATACCCTTCAAGCATGCTCACGACAGACAATTCTGAGGAACAATCTCAAATCAATCATTGGTATCCTACAGTCTTAGCATTCCCATTTAGAAGGCAAAGACTGTCCATGCCCCTTTGCCCCTTGAGGATCTCAAGTTCATAACTCTCAACAAAGTGTCCAATAAATTAAAAACGGCAACAGCACTCAAACAAACTACACAAGATTACTCTTTTTAAGCATTTCTTCGTTACACTAACGAGCTGCGTCATAAAAGTATATGATATCAAAGAGTTCAACCCAGTTCTGGTTCAACTAATGGTAATACATCCAAACAGAAACAGTAGCGCTCTCGGACTCCTAATTTGTCACACCTAAGATCCTGGAATTGTAGGTGAAATATATATGCAACGCCACCGCAAAACCCAGTATGCAAACAGAATCCAACTTGGGAGATCGAATCAGAAATTAAAACGGGTCAAAACAGGACACGGAATGCAAAGGAAAGGGAGCATTTCATTTAGATCAAGCATCAAGAGAGAGACACTTGCAGCTTTGAAAATACAAGAATTAGACATCTACCACCAGTTATAGTAAAGCTAAAGCCTAACGAGAGCAAACAAAACACCCTAAATCGACCACTAGCCCAGAAAATCCCCAAATTCCTTCAACCACCAAAACCATAAAGAGTACGGCCCTGCCTCTTCAAAGCATACACGACATCCATAGCAGTCACTGTCTTGCGGCGTGCGTGCTCTGTGTAGGTTACAGCATCACGAATCACATTCTCCAGGAAGATCTTGAGCACGCCTCTGGTCTCCTCGTAGATAAGACCACTGATACGCTTGACACCACCACGCCTTGCTAGACGACGGATCGCAGGCTTGGTGATACCCTGGATGTTATCACGAAGAACCTTACGATGCCTCTTGGCTCCGCCCTTTCCCAATCCCTTGCCTCCCTTTCCTCTCCCTGACATTTTCTTAGGAGATTTTGACTTTTGTTTTTCGATTTACTGTGATTTGATTTGATGAGGTAGAATTTGGAGAGTTAGTTTTATAGAAGGCAAGGCGGTGTGGTGGTCGTTGGATCAGATGGAGATCCGCGTGAGGATTGTGATTTAGGCTATTGACCATTGGATTGTGTATCCTTGAATCTGATTGGTGGAATTGGGTAGAGAGGGATCGTGGGTACTTTGGAAGTGGAAATTTTAAGGCGGGATGGTTTTCAGGCCCCTGAAAAGTGAAAACACGGAGCTTCTTTGCCGCGTTTGGTTAACCCAAAATTTTAAATGACATGTGGCCAAAGAAGCATGGAAACTATGAAGTACCAAGCTGATTTTTAATTTCTTTTTTATGAAATGGAAAATAAAAAAAAAATAAGGAGATGACGTGAGAATCTTGATGGTAAAAGAATATATTTTTAAAATAATATAATATTAAATTTCAAAATTATTATTTAAATTAAAGGGGCTTTTTAATTTGTTTTATAAAACCAAAAACTAATTTATAGCTCACTGGAACTCTTTTTAGCAAAAACATCACGACCCTGATCTTGCCTAGAGATAACACATATTAATACATTATTTTATTTTGACTTCCATATACTATCTTAGATGTGTTGAATATTATTATCAATAAGCCAAATTCACTCCAGAAAGTTAACCACGACAGCTTGTGAGACAACCTTTTTAAAAAAAAAATTAATTTAGTACAAATGATCTCAAGAAATGCTTAGAAATAACTAAGAATATGTTTTTAAATAGTTAAATTTAGAAATAAAAAAAATATTCACGTAACCACAATGCAACACTTGTCTAATACATTTACAATATTTAATTTAAAAAGTATTTAATTTTATAAAATATAAGGAAGAAAGAGGAGTTTTTTTTACTTTATCATTGGTTGATTTCCTTTCACTTGATTCCTATTTTATATCCATATATTTTTTAGGCTAAAGAATAGAAAACCTTTCTCGTATTACATAAGCCTAATTTTCATTTTATATGAAAAAAAAACAGAGAAAGAAAGAATTTTAAATATGTACAATTTGGCATATCTTTTGTTTATTTAAATGCCATATTTATTAAAATTTTAAAAAAAGATGTTGAATTTCACATGAACCCTCACTCACTGATTTCCTTGTGCCCCTCGTTTGGGTCTGGGGCGTGGTTAAGAAACTTGGCTTTATCTGGTGGATTAATTCAAGATTTGAATGGCTTGATATATTGACCAAGTTTTAAATTATAAGAAATTGAATTTGCAATTTATAAAGTCAAATTTGAGAGATTGGTCAAGTCAACTTGAAACTTGAAAGTTAATTGATTTTGTTTAATTTAGATGAGACTTGATTTTTTTATCATTCATATTTATATTTATATGAATTATTTTTTAATCTTTTAATATGAAATAATTATATATAATTTATTTTCATAAAATTGTTTCTTAGTATTTCAATGTAGATTGTTTTTTTTTTAATTTTTTAAGGTGAGATAACTATATTGACTATATCCATATGTATTGTTTTTTTAAATGCAATAACTATATATGGTTATATCTATACAAATTGTTTCTTCGTTTTTTCAGTGTAGTATAGTTATAATATCTACATCAACATGCATTATTTCTTAATTTTTTGAAGTGAGGTAATTATATTAAACTAAACTTTATATCTTTTATAGACTATATTTATATTTATATGGATTATTTTTAAATTTTTTAATATGGAATAATTATATATAGTCTATATCCACATATTATTTCTTAGTTTTTCAATGTTACATATCTATACTACACTTGTCAAGGTCAGATAACTATAATACACTTCATAATTATTATTTTTTTATAGCTTATATTAACATTCATTATTTCAAAATTCACATATATTGTTTTTTTAAATTTTCAATGTTGGATAACTATATATAGCTATATTCATAATAATTATTTCTTAACTTTTTAACATGAGTTTTTAAATTTTTAATGTTGGATAACTATATATAGCTACATCCATGATAATTATTTCTCAACTTTTTAATATGAAATAATTATATTGTACTTTATAATTTTTTTTTAAGATGTATTGTTTTAAAATTTTTTTATATAAAATATTAAAACTTTAAATATATATATTTTTATTTTTTAAAATTAACTTGATTTCATCTATCTGACCCAAAATCTATTACCTTGACCTCGTAAACCCCGTGTGAGTTTAACAACCAAGGGGTGCTAACTCCAATCTCCAAGTTTAATTATTGAAACCTCACACTCTCTGCAAAATCAATTCCCAAACCCCCGAACCCTAGCCACGAGAGACTGCGACTGAGACCGAGAAAGACGTCGTGATAAAGAAGAGCGTACTTGAAACACCTACTGACGCACGCGCTCACCAGACTAAACGCATTCCCGACACACGCGCTCTTGTTCTCGCTCTCCAGACCGGTCTAACAGATCTCCTCGTTGCCGTCACTGCTACCAAAGCATCACAGCTAAAAATGAAGTAAATAACAAACAAGGAGGGAAGTGGGATGTGATTTTAAACCCATTGTAACATTACAAATGTGTTTTATGCAATCTCATTTAAATAAGCATGAATTAAGCTATAATGGCCATGTGTGTGGTGCCATACTGGCAATAGAAATAGAGAAGGTTTTATCTTTAAATTCTCTAATGATTGAAACGAAATTGATAAGAACTATAACAGTATTGAAAGATTTGCTCCATATTCTTCTCATCTCTCTTTTTTTGTCCTCTTCTCAATACACACTGAGTGTGTAAATCTTTTTGTTTCTTTTCATTATCCCCCCTCCATCTTCCCTCCATTGTTATACCTTAAGACTTATAATTTTAACATGGTGCAAAGTGGTATTATAGCATAAAATTTTGGACCCTAGCAAAATACCATAAAAAACTAGGTCCCAAAATATAAAAAGGTTGAATGATTCTTTGGAAGTTGCTAATCAAAAAGTCAATGATATTTAAACTGAATGCTCAATCAGATGACCTTCTCAACTTAAAGTCATGATGCAAGATATAGCTTCTAAGTAAATTTTCATTAAACAAACTCTACAAATACTAGTAGGTGAGATAAGCTCCTCCTAGAATATCTATATTTTCCAAACTCATACATCACCCAACAACTAAGACTGGATTAGGGAAGGATTCCAATATTCTTTTAGATCACGCAAGCCCAGAAGAGATTTCCCTATCTATAAAACCCCGAGTAATATTATTGATATTAATAAAAGTCAAGATTATAAAAACTAAGGGAAATTGATAAATTAAATTATAAAAATGATGATATATTTGAGAATCTGAATTGAAATATTTTATTCAGTTTTTAAAATATATAAATAAATAAATATGAAAATGTGAATAAAATTTTTATAAACGTAAATTTTATGAAACTGAAAGTGTCAACGAGTAATATAGTGAAATTCAAAATAACTCAGGTAAGATTTAGTATAAACAGACATCAGGATTCTGGAAATTTTACCCAACAATCATAAAAGTTACTATTGATGGATATAAAAGGTATTTTTAAAAAAGTTAAGTAATTATACGTGTGCAAGTATATGTGTGTGTGGGAAGAAAAAATTGAGGGGCATGAAAGGTATTTTTAAAATTGATTGAACTTTATGAAATGAGGAATTAGGATTCATGATAAATTTTTAAAAAAAATTACAATTGATTGTAAAATTATATTAAGATTATTGAAGTGAGAAGAGAAAGTAAGAAATTATGGTAATTGAAGCAAATTTTTAGGTATTCTTGAAGAAGGGATTTTGGAAAAATAATAACAAGAAAAATAAAATTTAAGGATTTTGATAAGATAATGAGATTGTAAAGAAAAGAGATGATATTAATGTTAAAGAGTGAATAGATCATGCAATTTTTTTATGTCTCCTTTAATATAAATTTTGGTAAATATATATATAAAGAGAAAGAGAGAGAGAGATTTGAATGATGAAATGAATTGTGATACAATGTGGAAATTGAAAGAATAGGAAGGAAATTTATAAAAGAAAAAAGGAAATTTTAATAGTTCTCTATAAATTTTATTTTAACAAATAAAAGGATAATTGAAAGGATTTTATTTATTGAGTGTGTCAATATGAAAAGTAGAATAATGATGCGATATACTTATCAATTCAAGAGAGGCTGCTAGGCCGATACCACAGTAGGGAACTTCGGCATGAGCTCAATCGTCAGGTAATTGCACGGTGCCTAAATTGATTATTTGGTCAATATGTATTTTTATATGATTAATTTTGGTTGATAAATTAATAATTATTATATAGTTTACTTGAGAAAATAAAATATGCGATGTGATGAAATAATTCTTGAATTAATGGGATTAATGCCCTGGTGAATGAGTGTGATAAGAAATTAATTTTCTGGTTAATGAGATTATAATCCTAGTGAATGGGCAAATCGTTGAACTAATTCCTAAATTAATGGGATTAATGTCCTAGTGAATGGGCGTGATGAGGAAGCCTCTGGTTAATGGGATTAGTACCTTGATAAATGAGTAAATCATTGAACTAATTCCTGATTTAATGGAATTAGAGCCCTGACAAATAGGCAAGATGAAGAATTAATTTCCTGGCTAATGGGATTTATACTCTGATGAATGGGTGAAACATTAAACTAATTTTTGGATTGATGACAATAATGCTTGTTGAATGGACTGGTGAAAAATTAATCATCTATTAGTGAAAGTAATGTTGGGTTAATTGGGCGATATGAATAATTATATTTTTGTTGATGTTCAAAAAAAAAACTCATAGATTATTCTAAAATTTAATTGATATATATAATACTAGATGAGTAAGTTAAATTAATGATCTTTTGATAAAATTTTCAACAAAAAAGAAAGGAAGAAAGAAAGAAAGTAGAAAGAATTTTATAGATATCTATTTTTCATCTTCTAATCGAATTATTGTATTAAATTAATTTTCAGACATATCCTCCTATCGGACTGAACAATATATTAGTTTTCTTATATTTTATTGGGTATCTTTTTGTAATGAATGAATTTATCATTTTGTTATGTAATATAATATGTCAACAATTTATCGAAAGCTTTTTTGTGTAGTATAATCTTAATTATGAATTTCTTCTTTAATCATGTACTTATTTCGATTATAATTTCATTAGTGGTCCTTATTTGTAAATCTTTGAATTGTGTAATGTACTTCAGTTATAATTTGTAGAATAATTATTTAAATTGCATCCATGTAAATATAGAATATTGAATTGTTTAGACATGTGTGAATTTAATTATTGAGAAGTTGTGAATTAGAAGGTTACATCAAAGACTTTGAATATTGTGGAATAGAGCTCAAATCTTTAAGAGATAGGCCTTAGTGTTCTTCTTAGGGGGTTTAGAAATAGAGGTTAAGAATTTAGTGAATATGTTTGAGGCTAAATATCTCAAACAAGCCTAAAACCTAGCTAGGTTATATGACATTACACTTACCTCTAAAAACACAACCCCACATTACCCAAAACTTTAGACTTAGATGAGTCTCAACCTATAAACTGTAAAATTTACCTATCCTGCAAACACCAACAAAGCAAACTCTAATCACACCTTTAATACCTTTAGACCTTCTCATATGCTTTATTACCTACGCCTACAAGACCACTAATCAACAACACTAATATTTACCCCACCCACAAACCATCAAACCTATTAGAACTAAAGAAATGGATGATTTGAGAGCCAAAGGTTTATACTTTTGGTGTGATGAGAAATGTGTACCTAGATATAGGTGTAAAAACAAAAAGTTATATTCATTGTGTATAATAGAAGATGATGAGGAAAACTTAAAAGAAGAAGAGCCTATAAAGACAATGAATCTAGAAGTTCTTACTCCTCATTTATCACTACAAGTAATACAAGGTACTACATTGTGCCACACCATTAAAGTATGGGGAAAGATAGACAAATGTCATTTATTCATTTTGATTGACTCAGGTAGTACCCATAATTTCCTCAACTTTGACCTGGCTAACAAATTGAGATGTCCTCTAACCCCAATCAAGTCTATGGAATTAAATGCAGCTAATGGAGGTACCATGTTATGTGCGTAAAAACCTATAATAAAAGATGCAAGGTGTTCAATTCTAGGTTGATGTCTTTGTTATGAAATTATAAAACTATGATATGGTTTTAGGCATATAATTGTTGAAATTATTAAGAAATTTATTGTCCAACTATGAAGACAAATAGGTATCCTTTTGGTAGCAGGGCAAAGAAGTAACATTAAGGGATGACAATCCTAAACTAGCTCAATCCATCAGGCTAGAGGGGTTAATGGACTACTTACCAATGAAACCTCACTAACATAGGTTAGGCTCTACAGTTTAAGAATACTAGTGAATGTTAACCCGAAACTTCATACTCATAAGATGTACCATCCCTTCAAGGAAAAAGAGAATTCACCCTTGGAGGTTCTGCTGGAAGCCTATCAACACATTTTCAGTGATCCTATAGGGTTACCAACAATCAGGAGGCACGATCATAGGATGTCCTTAAAGGATGAAAGCCAAACTGTCAACTTGAGACCCTATAGATACTCAAAGTTACAGAAAGATATGTTGGAGACACTAGTGGCTGAAATGTTAGAGGCTGGAATTGTGCAACCTAACAATAGTCTTTTTGTTTCTCTAGTTGTGCTCATTAAAAAAAAAGGACCAGACATTGAGGTTTGTGTAGATTTTAGAGCTTTCAACAAATTGACTATGAAAGATAAGTACCATATTCCTAT
Organism: Populus euphratica; assembly: GCF_000495115.2. Taxonomy (NCBI): domain Eukaryota; kingdom Viridiplantae; phylum Streptophyta; class Magnoliopsida; order Malpighiales; family Salicaceae; genus Populus; species Populus euphratica. The sequence goes on along the minus strand of NW_011500428.1, from coordinate 39,518 downwards.
TATGATAAACTGTTAGAAAAACTATAAAGGGTAACTATCTTTTTTAAGATTGATTTAAGAGTAGACTACCATCAAATTCAAATGGTTTCAAAAGATATCTTTAAAACAATCTTTAGAATACATAATGGTCATTACAAATTTCTTTTTAGGCTCTTTGGACTCTTTAACGCACCTACCACTTTTCAAAGCTTAATGAATGACATTTTTAGAAATTACTTAAGGAAATTCTTTTTGGTTTTCTTTGATGATATACTAGTTTACAACAAGGACATGACTGAACATTTACATCATCTTAGAGTGATGTTTGAACTATTATGTGCTAATAAACTAATTGCAAAGAAAAGTAAGTGTTTTTGGTAACAATGAAATGGAATACTTAGGATATATGATCACTAAAGAAGGAGTATCAATAGACCCGTATAAGGTTAAAGTCATGTTGAATTGGCATATACTTACAAACATCAAACAACTTCAGGGTTTTTTAGGATTGATTGGTTATTATAGGAAGTTTGTCAAAAGATATGATGAAATTTGTAGACCCCTTACTTCGTTATTGAAGAAAGACTCATTTGGATGGACAAACACTACTACTATAACATTAAATCAGAATGTCAATTCACATCCTAACTTCTCATGGGTTAACGACACTCTTATTCAAAAAGCAAAAGTTATAGTGAGACAAGTTCCAAGCCTGCAAAATAAGCTCTTCAGTTTATATCATGACTCTGCAATGGGTGGGTATTGAGGAGCCACTGTTACCTTAAAAAAGTTGGGGCAAATGTTATATTGAAAGAAGCTACAGAGCTCGTACGATAGTATGTTCGAGAATGCTTAGTTTATCAATAAAACAAAGCTAAAAATGTAAAGTCCCTTGGAATATTACAACCCTTACCCATGCCCACAACTCCTTTTGTTGATATCAACATAGATTTTATTGAAAGACTACCTAAATTAGAGGGAAAGGAAGTAATCTTTTTGGTGGTAGATAGGTTTAGAAAATATGCATACCTCATGATCCTCTCCCATCCTTATTTAGCCATTACGATGGCTAAATCTTTTATGGAGGATGTTCATAAGCTACAAGGAATCCTATCCACGATTATAAGCAACATAGACAACATTTTTCTCAGTCAATTTTAAAAGGAATTATTCAAATAGCAAGGGTCAACTTATAGTATTCCACTACTTATTATCCCTAATTTAATTGCCAGACTGAGCTGGTCAACAAATGTATAGAGGGATATCTAAGGTGCATGATAAATACTATATTAACACTATGAAAAAAGTGGTTAAACTCATGGGAGTGGTGGTACAACATGAATTACCACACTTCTATAAGGAAAACACCTTATAAGATACTGTATGAAGTTGTGCCTCCAATTCACATTTCCTATACACCTAAAGACTTACTAGTGGAGGCTATTGATCAATACTTAACTCAAAGGGAAGGTATATTCAAGTTAATTAGAAGTAATCTACTATAGTCTCAAAACATAATGGCCTAGCAAGCAAATAGGGAAAGGAGCAAAAGAATGTTCCCTATAGGGGAATTAGTCTATGTGAAGCTACGACCTTATCGATAACAATCAGTTCACAAATGAGTTTCTCATAAATTATCAGCAAAATTATACAACCCTTACCTAGTTATTAAAAAAATTAGGATAGTTACTTGTGAATTACAATTACCTACCACCGCTGCAATTCATCTTATCTTTCAAGTGTCCTAACTAAAAAAATATATAGGAAATCATGTTATCCACTCTAATCTTCCCATTCCTTTGGATAGATCTCTTTTGCAACCATAAAAAATTATTTATAGAAGAATGGTTAAAGAGAAAATGCTGCAACAACCTAATTCTTGGTTTTATGAAAAAAAAACTTACCCTTGATAGAAAGACCTTGAAATATGCTGAGGAATTTTGCTTGAGGTTTCCCGAGTTTCATCTTAACAAGAGAGAAATTAGAGAAGAAAGAGAGTGATAATAATGATAATATAGGAGTGAAAGAGGGTAGGGGTTTGATGGATGAGGATGAGATTGAGCTGGTGAAGCAGTTAGGGATTCCAATAAGGTTTGATTCGACTCAAGGGAAGTCGGTGCTTAGTACAAATGTTAGTAGAGTTAAAGCTGTTATGAATCGACAGCTCAGGCAGTATATGAATCATAAAGGAGGGTTTAATCGGCCATTGCCCCTCGAGAGGAATCATTGATTTTTTTTTTCACAAGGTATGGGGCTTTAACTAATTTTCTGTTTGTTTAGGTTTTATTGATTTTCTATGATAAGGCTAGAATCGTGCCATACATGCTAGGCGAGGGAAAGGAAACTAGGACCTGGTCATGGGTTATGGTGGTTATTTACAATTATTAGTTTTATTATTTTAAGTTATTTCCTTATAAGTTGGGAATTCATGAGTGCTCATGACCACGTGTGAAGTGGAGCAATTCCATGATTATATAGTGGAGCATATTCCTATTTTTATGTTGAAATGGTGGATGTTGTAACTCTCTCGAACCTAAAACCTATAAAAGCTGATGGTATACGATTGAGATGAGGATATTATAAATGAAAATAAACTTTTCCTCTTAAATCTCTTTCTTTCTCCTCTACAAATTCTCTTTGTGTAATTGATACACATCAACTTGGTATCAGAGCCAAGTTTGGCTCATGAAGACACAGGCTAAAACAAACATGAAGTTTTGAAACGAGGTGAGCAAGATCTTGGCTTGTTATAAGTTTAGAATCAACCAAGCCAACAACAACATCACATACATCAACCATAACATTGATCAAATGAATGCGACCCTACAAATGCTTGTGGCTGAGTTGCAGACCCTTCATTTTATTAACATCCAAAATTTTACTAAAAGAGATGCAAACTCATTTTCTCAAGCTGAAACATCAAACCACTTAAATTCAACACAATCAGACTTATTTCCATCAATCCAACCTGTCATCCAAAATTTATCATAAACTGACATCTCACATTCCAACCAAATTATCGATAGAAACTACATACAACTCAAACTTGTATTCCTAAGATTCATTGGGGTAGACCTAAAAAATAGACATATAAAGCATAACAGTATTTTGAATTCAAGAATATCCACCATCAACAAGGAGTTTAACTAGCTTCCTTTCAGTTGGAAGATGATGCCCTCTAATGGCATCGTTGGTTAAGTAAATTCAGGAGACATCTCAATTGGTTAGAATTCACCAAAGCTGTGTTGCATCATTTCAGACCTATAGAGTATGAAGATCCTTTAGAGGCCCTCACTTGCCTTAAACAAACTACTACCATCAACATTTAACAAACCAAGTTCGAGAAGCTATCTCAATGTATTAATGACTTACTAGAAACTAATTGGTTAGTTTTTTATTGTAGAGCTATGTGACAAGATCTGATTAGATGTCAAAGTTAAATAGCCAAGAACATTACGAGATACGATCGGAGATACAAGATCAATAGAGGAGTGAACCCAGCTATAAAGAAAATCCACTTTAGCCTTTCAAACAACAGGAGTAGCAGTGCACTAGAAAAGCAACCCTAGTACATTAGTCTCCCTCTTAAGACCACCACTCATCACCAAACCGAACAAGCTTCACCAAGAGGGTTTAAAAGAATTACCAGCCAAGAGGTCAAGGATCGGCGAGCAAGAGGCTTATGCTTCTTTTGTGATGAAAAATTCATTCTGGGATATAGATGTCAACACCTACATCTCTTCATGATTGAGGACAATCTTACCGGTGATGAATTACAAGCTGACAATACCGTAGAAGAATAACTAGACACGAAACCAATTTTAAAAATCTCCTTTCATGCAATTTAAGGAACTAATCACCCCCAAACCATCAAAGTGATTGGTAAATTAAAAAAACAAGATATTACCATCTTGATTGATGGGAATAGCGCACACAACTTCCTCGATCAATCTGTGGTGTCAAGGTTAGGGATGCCACTGACGCAAGACAAAATATTTCAAGTTATGGTAGCTAACCATGAGAAGATTGAGTATATCAGATGATTTTTAAGCCTTATAATGATCATTCAAGGGTGCAACATACAAGAGGATTTTTGCGTGCTTCCAATGGCCACTTGTTAGGCAATACTAGAGGTTCCATGGTTAAAGACCCTTGGTCCTTGACACGACAAAAAGATTAATGTTTTCTCCCAAGTGCAGGAGTGTCAAAGTAATAAATAACTCGGCAAGACCGGAGTTGAACCACAGAGAGGTTAATTGCACAAATTATAGACAACAATTATAAACAACAATAATAGTAACAATAACAACAACAATAATAATACTAATAGTAGTAGTAGTAGTAGTAATAGTAATAGTAATAGTAATAATA
>NW_011500428.1:33683-33888 GCF_000495115.2 Populus euphratica | reverse complement strand
AATTTATATATCTGCTCAATGCCTCTTAACAAGATATTAATAAACTTTTTTTTTGTGCTTAATATATTAACACATAATTATGGGGCTTTTCTTGGAAGAAAACAAATTTTTTGTTCTAACGTTTAAGTTTAACTTACTTGGGGTGGGATTATTATTATTTTTTTCTTTTTTTTTTAAATATATATACATATAACTTAAAACACCA
>NW_011500428.1:30816-30913 GCF_000495115.2 Populus euphratica | reverse complement strand
TGGTGGGCCAATAAAATCTATTTTGAAAGATTTTTAGAGCTGTCTTTTTTTATGAGAAATAACTTCCACATGCTTCAGAATGACAAAGTTTAATGAC